>NC_135809.1:21983707-22145502 GCF_964213995.1 Mustelus asterias
CATGCAATGATTGAATGAGTTCATAAAATGTTCCTGTAACCTGTTACACGACCTGCAGATAATTGTTCAAAGGTGCACAGATGTTAGGATTGCAAATTTGAGTTATATAGTCCCAGTATAGCACAGGGTTTTATGTACCGAAACAACACCTGACAGAACAGGAACATGTTTCAATAACTGAGCTAAGGGTTAAGCAATCCCACAACCAATGGGTCAGATTAGATGGTGGGGACTCCATAAATATCCCAAACTGCAAAGATGGGGAAGCCCAGCACATCAGTGCGAAAGACAAAGCTGAAGCATTTGCAATCATCTTCAGTCAGAAGTGGCATGGATCTATTTCAGCCTCCTCCCTGAGGTTCCCAGCAGCGGAGATGCCAATCTTAGCCAATTCAATTCACCCCATGTGATATCAAGAAATGGCTAAAGACACTGGATACTGCCAAGGCTCTGGGCCCTGACAACATTCTGGCAATAGTGCTAAAGACCTGTACTCGGAACTAGCTGCTCTCCTAGCCAAGCTGTCAGGACAGCTACAAAACTGGCATCTATCCAGCAATGTGGAAAATTGCTTAGGTATATATCCTATCCACAAAGGACCAAATTAAATCTGGGAAATTACCGCTCAATCAGCAAGGTAATTGAAAAAAGTATCCTTGATAGTGGTATCGGGTGGCACTTGCATGGCAATATTCTGCTCACTGATGCTTAGTTTGGATTGCGCCAGGATCTCTTGGCTCCTGACCATCATAACAGCCTTGGTTCAAGCATGGACAAAAGAGCTGAACTCAAGAAGGAAGGTGAGAGTGACTGTCCTTGACACCCAGTGTGACATCAAGAAGCTATGGCAAAATTGAAGTTAGTGGGCATGAAAGGGGAAAATTCTCCATTGGTTGGATTCATGCCTAGCACAAAGAAAGATGATTGAAACAAAGGTGTAGGAGGCCAATCAATCCAGTCCCAGGACATTGCTCCAGGAGTGCCTCTGGATAGTGTCTGAGGCCTGACCATCTTCAGCTATTTCATCAAGGACCTTCCTTCAATCAAAAGGTGCAAAATGTGGAAGTTTGCTGACAATCCATGATGTCTGTCTCAATTGCAATTCCTCAGATATTGATGCTATGTCCTTATGGGCGGCATGGTGGCACAGTGGTTAGCACTGCTGCCTCACAGCTCCAAGGACCTGGGTTTGATTCCCAGCTTGGGTCAGTGTTTGTGTGGAGTTTGTACGCTCTCCCCGTGTCTGCGTGAGTTTCCTCCGGGTGCTCCGGTTTCCTCCCACAGTCCAAAGATGTGCGGGTTCGGTTGATTGGCCATGAAAAATTGCCCCTTAGTGTCCTGGGATGTATAGGTCAGAGGGATTAGTGGGGTAAATGTGTGGGGTGGTGGGGATAAAACCGAGGTGGGATTGTTGTTGGTGCAGACTCGATGGGCCGAATGGCCTCCTTCTGCACTGTAGGGTTTCTATGATTCTATGCAGCAAGACCGAGACACCATTCAGGCCTGGGCTGACAAGTAACAAGTGCCAGACAATAACCATCTTCAATAAGAGAGGGTCTAACCATTTACCATTTCCCCTTGACATTCAATGGCATTACTGTGGCTGAATCCCCCCCCCCTATCAACATCCTGAGGATTACCATTGACCAGCAACTCAACTGGATTGGTCACATAAATACTGTGGCTACAAAAGCAGGTCTGATACCGGAAATTCTGTAGTGAGTAACTCCACTCGTGACTCCCTAAAGCCTGTCCACCATCTGCAATGCACAAGTCAGGAATGTGATGGAATGTTCTCCAACGCAGCACCAACAACACTCAAGAAGCTTGACATCATCCAAGAAAAGCACCCTGCTTGATTGACAACCTATCCACCACCTTCAATGTCCACTCCCTCCCACTGATGCACTGTGGCAGTCGTGTGCACTATCTGCAGGACGCACTGCAGCAAATCTTCAAGGCTTCTTTGACAGCAACTTCGAAACCCGCTACCTTTACCACCTAGAAGGACAAGGGCAGCAAATACGTGGGAACAGCATCAGCTGGAAGTTCTTCTGTAAGTCACTCACCATTCTGACTTGAAAATATATCGCCATTCCTTCTCTTATCACTGAGTGAAAATTCTGGAACTCTAATACTAACAGCACTGTGGATGTACCTACATCACATGGAATGTAGCAGTTCAAGAAGGCAGCTCACCACTACCTTATCAATTCAGGATGGGTAACAAATGCTCGTGTTGCCAGTGATACCTGCATCCCTCGAAGAATAAAAAAACCGTCAGTTTTAAAACCAGAAATTACCAACTAGTATCTTGTTGGAAGAACTATTGTTTCCCAGCAACTCTGTCAAATCCAAGATAAAGGCTGTAGCATCTTCTGCTGTTGACATTGTCTGTTGACATTGTCTGTTGACATTACTTCCAATGGAGGAAGAGAGAACTTGCTTTTATTTCATGTTCTCATGATCTCTCAAAAGACTACATAGCCAAATCACAGAATCCCTACGTGCAGAAAGAGGCCATTCGACCCATCAAGCCTGCACCACCAACAATCTCACCCAGGCCCTATCCCATAACTCCAGTATTTACCCTGCTCATTCCCCTGACACTAAGGGGCAATTTAGCATGGACTATCAACCTAACCCCACACAGTGTTAAGAACGTGCGAAGTGTAATTACTGTTGTGAAATTGAAAAATATGACAACGAGTCTACACAGAGCAGGGGGCACAAAAAACAATTGTTTTAGTGAGGATGGTTGAGGATTCTCTCTTCCTCTTCACATAAGCCCCATAATTTTTTATTCAAAGAGCAACAGGATGACTACTGAAAAAAAAAGTATGCTCTGCAGCCCATATCTCCGAGCCTTGTGTAGATCCAACTGGGGCTTTGCTGTGTTTGAGCATCAATGCCCTCTCTCCAAAAACACTAGTTAGAATACAGGGAGAAACCTATTATTGACATGATATTTTGTGGATTACTTTTGATTTACTCAAAAAGCCCCAACTTAAATGCATTTTTAAAAAATACGGAAATCCCATTAACTCAGAATATCAAATTTCAGGTTTGTTTCTCGAAACAATTGTTACTTTCTGGCCACAGATAAAATTGGCATGCTTTCACAGTGATATGATATTCAAAGATTCTAATTTATTTGCAATCAGTTTGGCTAATGCAATAGACAAAGGAAAAACATCTTTGAAATGTATCCACCAAATGGCTTGCGATCCAAGCTAAGATTTAGATTGTTCAAAGTTTAGTAATCTCCTGAGGGCCAGATTTTCACCATTGGGTTGAGAAGTTCAAACTGGGAAATTTTCGGAAGGCAGATGGGCCTCTCTTTAAAGGGTCCTGCCTGCCATATTTTCATTCCAGGCAATCTGAGAGAGCTCTCATTCATGCACATACGATAATCTTGTTCACAAAATCATCCAAAATATCACATTGCCTCAATAGGTCCAACTGTTGTAAATACAAGCAGATATCCATTTTCAACATTAAAGACAGATAATCCTTTAATAGTCACTTAAAACTATCAATCAGAATGTGAGCCAAAGCCAAGCATTCATAATGGGCTCAGCTATACTAACAACTCATGGGAAAATGTCAATAATGAAGTATATTGACCCTTCATTTTAAATGGCTGGAGGTTTAAATCACTTCTGATTATAACACTTAAGATAATATTTACTCTTCAAGAGCATTCATGTCTCTTCCATAAAATTGTGACTTCCACACTGTGGGTTAAGGCCCTTGGAACAGCAAAAATGGAGTCTGTTTGAACTTGGCACTAATTTCAAATGGTCCTGCTGAGTTTGGGGTTCCCACCAATGTGATTCACACCCTGCCCATATCCTCCCACCAGTGAAAACAGGATTGATCAGAAATGGGATGGACTTCAACATCTAGGGCCTGCCCACCATTTTGAAGATCTCCAGAGTTGGGCCATCTCCATAAAATTCCTGCCCTGAATGTTTGTTTGTTTGTTTGCCTTAAAGGCAGATTCACAAATAAAGCCAGTGAGGCCAGTAGAATGTTGAACATGGATTTATCTCATCTTTCCCAGTCACCTTTCCAGTTACTAATAGTTAGCTGCTTCTGGAAGAAAGACTAACCCCATCCAGATAAGGCAAACCAGCTCAGGACAAAATAAGAGCAATGATTTTAAACTCGCGATCTTAACAGAACATCCAATCGATTGAAATCGGAGCTCTTCCATTTATATTCATAGCTGTAAAATGATTTTAACAGAGAAGGCAGCCATTCAGCCCCTCTAGCCTGTGCCAGCTCTCTCAATTTAGCTAGTCCCTCAATGCCATGCTTTCCCTAAGCCCTGCAAATTCTCTCCCTTAAGGTGCTAATTGGATTCACTTTCATAAACCACAATTGAATCTGTGAATTGACGAATGAAGACAAATGCTTATACTCTGTGGTAGTGGATGCACTTAAATATGTGACTCTGGCAAAGTATTTAATTGTAAACACACCTTTTGAAGCATTTTTTCGATGAATGTTTATAGTACCAGTGAAAGGAAGATTAGTGCTGACTGAAATATATTATTCAATGAGTTGTGCTGACTGTGACTGAGGATTAATAACAGGTATACATTTCAGCTGAGTTGTGTGAACATCAGTTTCAGCTTGTCGTTTTACTGAACAGAAAATAAGCCATACAATAAATCCAATTTACAGCTATTTAATTTAAATGTTTTAGTAGCAGTGTAGTTACATTTGCCTCAGCAAATAAATCATTTTAATAATTCCGAGAAATATTTCCTGTTTTCAATGAGTGGCACAGTGGTTAGCACTGCTGCCTCACAGCGCAAGGGACCAGCATTCAATTCCAGCCTTGGGTGACCGTGTCTGTGTGGAGTTTGCACATTCTCCCCGTGTCTGCGTGGGTTTCCTCCGGGTGCTCCGGTTTCCTCCCACAATCCAAAGATGTGCGGGTTAGGTGGATTGTCCATGCTAAATTGCCCCTTACTATCGATTGATGTGTAAATTAGGTGGATTATCTATGGTAAATGTGTGGGGTTATGGGGAGAGGACGAAGGGGTGGGGTTTGGGTAACATATTCTTCGGAGAATCGGTGCAGACTCTTTCTGCACTGAAGGCGTTCTATGGTTCAATCATATAGTAAGTGTCTAGTGTACGAAAATGGCATCATGTAGCTATTTTCCACTCCCCTGCCCTCTAAAAACATCTGTCCGACAGCGACAGTAAGTTGCCCAGTTTTAAGTCGGTCTGCTTTACGGACACAGAAAGAATAGGACCACTGACCACTTGGGATTTTCATTTTAGTGTAGTTCTATGCCAGGTCAGCATTGTCTGTATGACTCAATCGGCATAATTTTGAAGCCAGCCCTTGCTCTCTTGCTGCCTCTCCCCCCACTTCCTCGCTCACCGCAAAGGTTTTGGGGGAGAGATGCACTCTGTGTGAGGGAGCGGGATGGTTGGAGAATGGAATGGACAGCGAACAGCAAAGCCAGTTAATGAGAGTGGTGGCGAGCAGGAGGTAAGTAGAAAGCACAAAATATTTCTTTATCTTAATTTTTTTTTACTTTAAATGTTATTTCATTTGCAAATATAGGAATTTTGGGATATACACTACTTAAGCTCAGGAGAAAATGTTTTTTGATGAGGAAAATCCTACAAAATCTAATTAAACTGTGATGGGAATATCAAATTCACATAACGAGGTTTCATTTAAAATTGCACTTTTCAGGAACGCAAGTACAATGTTAAGCAAAGAATATTTGATTTGATTTATTATTGTCACATTTATTGGGGTGCAGTGAAAAATATTGTTTCTTCTGTGCTATTAGATGAAACATCCTGTTCACAAAGTGCATAGATTTGATTTATTATTGTGACATGTATTATCACACAGTGAAAAGTATTGTTTTTTGCGCGCTATACAGACAAAACATACCGTTCATAGAGAAGGAAACGAGAGAGTGCAGAATGTAGTGTTACAGTCATAGCTAGGGTGTAGAGAAAGATCAGCTTAATGCAAGGTAAGTCCATTCAAAAGTCTGACAGCAGCAGGGAAGAAGCTGTTCTTGAGTCGGTTGCTACGTGACCTCAGACTTTTGTATCTTTTTCCCGAAGGAAGAAGGTGGAAGAGAGAATGTCCAGGGTGAGTGGAGTCCTTAATTATGCTGGCTGCTTTGCCGAGGCAGTGGAAAGTGTAGACAGGGTCAATGGATGGGAGGCTGGGAGAAGGAAAGCAGAAGGTGCATTATGGTACTCAAGGAAAAACACTTGGGAGCAGACTCGAGCAACAGCAATTTACATTTTACATGGTGACTTTAACGTTGCAGACTCTTTCTGCACTGTAGGTGTTCTATAGTTCAATCACGTGGTAAGTGTCCTGTGTATGAAAATGGCTCATGTACCTATTTCCCACTCCCCTGCCCTCTAAAAGCAATCTGTGTCCTACAGCGTAAGTTGCCCAGTTTTAAGTCGGTCCGCTTTACGGACTTTAAAATGTCCAAATGCTTCACAGGCACTGAATTAGAAAGAAATGGACAGGGAGTCAGTGAATGACAGGTGATCAAAAGCTTGGTATGTCTTGAAGGACAAGGTTTTTGGAGGGAGTTAGAGGTCCGACCCCAGAGTGCTGTAGACGTGATCATCTGAAGAGGGGAACAGAAAAATAAAAAACTCGGGGGAAACTCAGCAGGTCTGACAGCATCTGTGGGGAAAGGATGGAGCCAATTTTTCGAGTCTGAATGAACCTTCATCAGGGCTGGAATAAAGGAAGTGGGGATGCACCAAAGACCGGATATGGAGGAACACAGAGTTCTGGAAGATTATAGAGGTTGAGAAATGAGGCCACAAAGTGATTTGACGATGAATTCTTAAATTGAGGCATTGAGTCAGTGAGCCTAGGATGGATTGGTGAATAGAGCCTGAGTTTAAATTTATGGACAATAGACTATAGGAGCCTGAACTGAAGGGCATTGGAATAGTTAGGCAGGATTTTCCAATCACACCCATCCTGCCCTGAAGTCAGAGGAAATTTTGCCGATCCAGCACATTTTCCATTCTGCCTGTAATGTCTCCTGCTCCGCGAGAGACCAGAAAATTTAGGCCATTGAAAACATTAATGAGATTTTTCTGCAACCGTTGAACTGCAGCAGGAGTGGGAACTGAGGTTGTCGGCAGATTTTATAGAATCCCTACAGTGCAGAAAGAGAACATTTGGTCCATTAAGTCTGCACCGACAACAATCCCACCCAGGCCCTATCCCCATAATCCCACGTATTTACCCTGCTGGCACTAAGGGGCAATTTAACATGGCCAATCCACCTAACTTGCACATCTTTGGAATGTGGGAGGAAACCAGAACACTCGGAGGGAACCTACGCAGACACAGGGAGGACATGCAGACTCCACACAGACAGTGATCTGAGGCTGGAATTGAACCAGGATCCCTGGCGCTGTGAGACAGCAGTGCTAACCACTGTGTCACCGTGTTGCCCAGTATCAATGGAAGGAGCTTAAATCTGAGTTCTTACTGCTGTGATGCCAAATGTGGATGTTGTAATGCGTTAGTGTTATAACTCATATAACTGGGCAATGAAGGATATAATTTGAGTCTATCTTTATGATCAAGAAGGTAACAGATTAGAAGCTTAGCTCTGTGTCAATTGACAAATTTGCGAATTCTATTTCAGCCTGAGGCAGTGGCAATGGAGGGAATGAAATCAATGGCTAGAGAAGTTGATGGTGGATCAACTGAAGACAGTGAATTCAGTTTTCCCAATGTTTGTCATACAATTAAAGTAAACAGGAAATATGAAATTAATAAAATTGTTACGTCTACCTGAGTAGGCACACAAAACCTTTGTGAAGTCTCATCTCCAAGATGACACCTTTGATAGCAGGGTTTTCTGACAATAAACAATGGTCAGCAGCAGATTCTTAAATTCAAATTGCACCATCTGCTGTGGCAGGATTTGAACCCGGGTCCCCAGAGCATGAGCTGAGTTTCTGGATTAATACTCTAGCAATAATACCACTAGGCCATCACCTCCCCTTAGAGCACTGTAGGGTCAATGCTGAATGTGTTTTGAGCTCCCTGCACTATTATTCTTTTTTTTCTAAAGCAAATTTCTTCAAAAGCGATCGCAAAATAAAATTGTACAAAGGAATGCAATCTTTTATAAGGAGTAGCCTTGTATCAATGGAAGGAACTTAAATCTGTGTCCTTACTGCTGTGATGCCAAATGTGGATGTTACAATGCATTAGTGTTATAACTCATATAGCCGAGCAATGAAGGATACAACTTGAGTCTATCTTTAAATATTTGCAAGCTTTTAGTTGAACATTACATATTGTGCATCTCCAATTTCACAGCCATGGTTTCAGCGTGCCGTTATCTTTGAATAAAGGTGAATCCCTAGCTAATGCCCATCACCTGAATATAATTAAACATTCAATGAATATACAATTACAATACTATGGTGTGCGCCATGTTAACGTCACTGCAGGAAGATGCAAATACCCTCGGGATAATTGAATCCTACAGAGCTTTTATTGCAAGACGACCATTTATGAGCATTAGTTTGGTTCGTAAATCTGTGCCTCTTAAGTGCTGCTGTGTTCTCAACCAAGCGAAAGCAAGATGTCACTGTTGTCACTTTATAAAATGAATCATAGGGCATATTGAAATGAAAATTGTACACAGCTCGCCGGCAATGATGTCAGCAGAGCACATCTGCACTTACTAAATGTCGGTTTGCTGACAGCTGCAGTGCAGACCATTCTCTGCTGTATTGTTCTTTATCACCAAGGTTTAGAAAAGGTCAGGAGGCTGAGAGATGTAAGCGACTAAATATGCAACACTTTGAGCACCTGCACAAAATCTCCCAGCTGTGTGATTCTCTTTTAATGTTTGAAAAGCCAACATAGGAAGTGTTGGAACATAGGAATATGATACGTTCATGTGTCTGTAAGAGTGGAACTCCCCATTAATTCTGTAAATGTCCACAGATTAATCTATCTCACCACCTTCTGATGTGTATTGCTGTCAAACAGCCACAGTGCCCTTCTTCAAAAGAATATTCCTACAAGCAGAGCAATGGTACACAGCTGGCTTCTCCTGGACAGGCTTGTCCAGTGGGAGGTGCTGTACCTTGGGGAATGGACTTCGTGCTTGATTTTCCCCATTGGTACTCATCTGCATATTTATTGTATGATTTTGGTACACATGAAGGTACATTGGTATGCCTATTGGACACAGAGCCAGTGAGATGAGAAGTGCAAGAGCAATTTGGGCCTTACTGGCATCAATAGTGTTGAAGAAGCAGGCTCAGTATAAATCCCCATGTCAGGATTGCATCAATGATAGACTATAGCCAGGCAATTGAGAGTGCTAAATCCATTGTCAGCCAGAAGCAAAATATTGACAGTCTTTCCCATTCTCAGTTACCAATTAAGAATATCTTCACGTTGTTGTTCCATGTGTGTGGCAGCAGTATCCAAAGCACGGAAAATGGATGCCGTTGCAGTCTGCATTGGTGGGAGCAAGTAAGAAAGTGGCACTGTGGTGGGTGGCACTGTGGTGGATGCCACAGTTGGAGGAACAGGGAAACTCAAGAGTGAATATGAAGAATGATGGTATCAGAATGTTGGTACAGGAATAGGAGAAGATTGGTGTTTGGTTGTGAGGCTTCTCTTTGTATTCCAGGTATTACGGTGAGCATTTTAATTGGGGAAGGTCAGATTCCTGCTCTCGGATAGAAAACATTTTGCGACTTTGGAAACGCCCGCTGAATTTCCTGAGCAGCTGCCAAGAGGTTTCATCCTTTTAGTGCCTTGCCTAGGTTCAAATTGCAATATTCTAAATGTGGAGGACCAATAAGTTTCAATTTAACCTTCGTCAGTATGTGGAAAAAGATCAACTACACTCGGTTATGTACTGAAACAACAAAAGCCATATAATACAGACTTAGTATTTGTGTTATCTCAAGTTTATAATGTAGGATTTGATCTGTATAGAGTTTGTATCTTCATTTTTTCAAACTTCTTTCATGGGAAATGGGTGCCACTGGTAAGGCCAGCATTTATTTTCTTTAGACGGGGCGTCTCATAAGTCTCATAATCATAGAATCCCTACAGTGCAGAAAGAGGCTGTTCATCCCATCAAGCCTGCACTGACAACAATCCAACCCAGGCCCTATCCCCATAACCCCACATATTTACCCGTAGCATGGCCAATCAACCTAACCGGCACATCTTTGGACTATGGGAGGAAAGCAGAGCACCCGGAGGAAACCCACACAGACACGAGGAGAATGTGCAAACTCCACACAGTCAGTGACCCAAGCTGGAAATCGAACCCAGGTCCTTGGCGCTGTGAGGCAGCAGTGCTAACCGCTATACCACCGTGCCGCCCCTTCGGTGAGCTATCTTCTTGAACTGTAGCAGTCCATCTAGTACAAGTGAACCCATCGTGCTGCTGGAAAGGGTGCTCCATTTAATCCCACGAGGGTCAAGGAATGGCAATATAGATCCAGGTCAGAATGGTGTATGGCTCAGAGGGAACTTACAGGTGGTGGTGTTCCCATGCATTCTGTTGCACTTGGTCCTTCTAGGTGGTCGAATATACGGGTTTGGAAGTTGCTGCATTAGGAGCCTTGGGGAGTTGCTGCAATGCATCTTGTAGATGGTACACATTGTTGCCATTGTGTGCTGGTGATGGAGGGAGTGAATGGTTAAGCTGTTGGATGGGTTGCCAGTCAAGCGGGCTGCTTCATCCTGGATTGTGTTGAGCTTTTTGAGTGTTGTTGGAGCTTCACTCGTCCGGGCAAGTGGAATGTATTCCATAACACTCCTGACTTGTGCCTTGTAGATGGTGGACAGGCTTTGAGGAGTCAGGAGGTAAATCACTTGCCACTTCGTTGGCCCACAGTTATGATTGAGAACTGTGGTAATCTTGCTGAATCAAATCAGGCTATTCTCCTGATAGGGAATAGGAATTAGAATATGAGCCAATATAAGATGCACATTCTCACCAGACAGTAACAGAAGGGTTTAGATAAAGTCCCGAAGTGTGATGTACCTCAAAATAGAACTATGAAAGATTAATATCATGACACAGTTCGAAGCGTTCTTGGGATGAAGGAACATTTCTTCTATCAAAATACCTTGCATGATGAATACAACTGGTGATGCATATTATTAAAATCAGCTTTCTAGTATCTGATATTCATGAAATTATTCACTAACTCTGGCATACTTCTCAATTTCCATTGCCAATGACCCTGCGCTGACTGCCAGTTCAGGGCAGGACATGCAATGTGGCATGGATTTGCTCCCCAATGCATTTAACAACTTCAGCTTTGCAATCAGCACAAAGAAGACCAAAATAATGTATCAACATGCTCCAAACTGGCTTTGAATTATACTGTTGTTTCTTCATTGTCCCCAGATCAAATCCTGGAATTCCGTCCCTAACA
Source organism: Mustelus asterias (assembly GCF_964213995.1). Lineage (NCBI taxonomy): Eukaryota > Metazoa > Chordata > Chondrichthyes > Carcharhiniformes > Triakidae > Mustelus > Mustelus asterias. Next base: position 21,995,177 of record NC_135809.1, read on the forward strand.
GTGTTGTGGGTATACCTACACCACCTGAATTGCAGTGTTCCAAGGGGGCAGCTCACCACCACCTTCTCAAGACAACTGGGGATAGGCAACAAATGCTGGCCTAACCAGCGGCACCAACGTCCATGAAATTTAAAAAAAGAATTATCTTGAATTATTATTGTGTTGTAGCCTGATCCGGAGAGCGGGGGGGTGGGTGGATTAATGGGAGTATTGTGGGGGGGACATTCTCCTTATTGCTTTGTTTTCAATTTTCTAAAATGAACAATTTAGTTCAGAATAAAATCATGCTGTGTGAATTCTGTACAAGCAGTGATTTAAAATAGCTGTTGTTGTTAATGAAACTTCAGTTATCTGTTGTGAAGATTCATGTAAACAACAAATCCTCAGACATTTCTGCTGTCTCCTGTGTGATGGTACCACCAAATAGTTGTCATTCCTTTCCCCCTTTCATCATTCTGAAGGAACCGTTCCCTCTGCATGACCCTGATCTACTTCTCAATCGCTCAACTACACCACATCCATTTCCCATGACGCCTTTCCATAGAAGGGCAGGAGACACTGCACCTGACCTTTTATGTCTTCCCTTCTCATCAACCGAGACCCAAAACACTCCCTCCAAGAAGCTGAACGCAAGCTCAGAGAACAGCATTTTGAATTCCAGCTGGACATTGTACAGCCTTCTGGACTCAACATTGCGTTGAACATTTTCAATCATAACCTCTGTCCGCATTTTTTCTCATGTCTCTTGGCAGATTTGTTCTATCTGTCACATTCCTCCCTCATTTCCTTGATGTTGAGTTCAGACATCTGTTAATCAGGATCCTGCCATGGGAAGAATAATACAGCAATTCTGCCCCTCCCTCGAAATAAAGTGACCGACCCCAGAGCCATAAAGCCTGTGGGGCAGATTAACGAGAATCAAGTGGTGGCACAATGATTAGCACTGCTGCCTCATAGCGCCAGGGACCCGGGTTCGATTCCGGCCTTGGGTCACTGTCTGTGTGGAGTTTGCACATTCTCCCCGTGTCTGTGTGGGTTTCCTCCAGACGCTCCGGTTTCCTCCCACACTGCCATGCTGAATTGCCCTAGTGCCAGGGATTAACAGGATAAATATGTGGGGTTACAGGGATAGGGCCTGGGTGGGATTGTAGTCGGTGCAGACTCGATGGGCCGAATGGCCTCCTTCTGCACTGGAGGGATTCTAAAAAGTGGGAGGAAGTCCCAATCCCTAGAGCTGCCAGCCAATCTGACGGGCCGGCAGTTCCATCAATCCCGGCAGCACCAGGAATGTGTCAGTAGCTGCTGCTGGAATGGCAGAAGACCAACCAAGGCCCATGGAAGCCTGGAGCAGGCAATTCCGGCATTGTAGGCCGAGAGGTTTTGGGTAGGTTAGGGAGAGAGGTGGCAGGGTGAAAAGGTGGGCCCAAGAGAGAACAGGTTGGAGCGGAGGGTGAGGGGAGGAGGGAATGGGTGTGACGCTACTTCACAATCAGCAAAATACACACACAAGAGAGACCCTCTCCTTCCCACCCTTTAAACATTTCAGTGAAAAAATTGGGCTTTCTGCACTCATCCAGCTGCTCACCGCAACTATTCTGTGGTGCATACAGTATATTATCTGGGTCAGCTGGCTTAATAGCCCAACCTTAATTGACCCGTGATTGATCTCTCACTTAAATGTGGCAGATGGGCTGCCAATTCTGGCACCCATCCTCCCCAACTCCCACTCCCCCCCTGCCAAATTATGGGGGTGAGCTCAGGGGTGGGCAGAAAGGTGGTGAAATGGGCACCTGCCCTATTTAACATGCCCCCCCCCCCCCCCGTCACCCACCACAGGAAACATGACCACCAGGAGTTTGTGAAATTCACCCCCTTCTGTGAAATGATTCATCCTGGTAGGAAGAATGGGGAGAGGCGAGATAAAACAAAGGTTATAATTGTAAAAATTATGCAGGAACAGAAGGACCTGTGATTATATGTGCAGAAATAATTGAAGGTGGCAAAGCAGATTGAGAACGCGGTTAAGAAAAGCGTACGTGATCCTGGGCTCTTTAAACAGGAGCATTGAACACAAAAGCAAGGAAGCTATGTTAAGCCTCCCATAAAACAATGGTGCAACCATAACTTGGATTATTGCATCCAGTTCTGGGCATTAGAAAGGAGTCAAAATGATTCCCAGCAATGTTCCTCGGAATGAGGAACATCAGTTACATAGAAATATTGGAAAAGTTGGAACTTTTTTCCGTTGAGAAGAGATTTGATAAGCGGCATTCAGAGTCCTGCAGAGGCTGGACGTGGTAGATCAGGAAAAATTGTTTCCATTTTTGGTGGAAGGATCGAGAACTGGGAGACACTGGTTGGGGTGGTTTGCAAAACAAGCAATGATGACATAAGGAAAACCTATTTTTATGCAGGGAGTGCTCAGGATCTGGAATGCACTGTCCGAGAGCGTGGTGGGGGGGGGGGGGGCATTCAATTCGGTGCTTTGAAGCGAGAATTTGATCATTCTCTGAAGAGAAAATATTTGCAGGGCCAATTTAGTCAACTGCTTTTGCAGACTGGCACAGACACAATGGGCTAAATGGCCTCCATCTGTGCTGTAACCGTTCTACGCTTCTGCAATCTTTCTTTTCTTACCCAATTACCACTCCCTTTGGTCATGCACCATGAAAACCTTTAGTTTAACTTCTCCTGTGTTGCACTGTAACACAGATCTTCCCTTTTTCTTCTGCTCACTCTCCAAGCGTTCATTTGCTCAAAGCCTATCACAATTCTAACCTTTCCCATCTCAGGTCACATACCTGAAATATGAATTCAGTTTCTCTCTGCACTGATGATCCCAGACCTGATGTGTTTTTCCACCATTTTCTGTTCTTGTTACAGATTTCCAACACTTGCAGTGTTTTGAGTTGCATACTGGATAACTAGGTTTTCTTTCAGGCAAAAATTTAAATGTAGTTATGTGCATAGAACAGGGCAGGATATTTAACACCAACAGGAACATGAATTCACAACTGGAACAGTATCACTGTCCTCCACTCTCACTCACATTTGCTCTTCCTTTCCTTTTTCTCATTCTCTTTTATTCTCTCATTCCTTTTTCTGGCACACTCACTGCGTTCTCAATTTCTCTCTGGGCACGATCTTACCAGCCGTTCATGCCACACTCCTGCTGCAGCGAGGCTGGAGAATTTGGCGCCCAGCCAAATCTCCGTTCACTGCAGCCGGATGGGAAAATCCCGCCGGCGTGAACGGCCGTAATATTCCGGCCTCCATCTTTCTTTCTCCCTTAAATTATCCCTCTACCAGAGTTGTCCTTCTGTACCTGGAGATGGGAGGAACCATTACTGCACCTTACCGACAATGTCATTCAAGGGATTGTTTCCACGTTCAACTGGAAACAAAATAGGTTATGATAGAAATGTTTTCACGTGAAGGGAGTCTGGTGGAGAGATTATCAATTCCACAATTATTTGCACATGAAGCCAAAACTTGCCTGGATATGAACTGGGATCAATGGCAAAATAATACCAGAACAGCTCCTTTAAGAAAGTTTCCAAAACCTGAGCATGAACTGTACTGCATTGAGTTGTGAGTAATTTATTCTTTTTTGATTTGCCAATAATCTTTCAGGTTTATCAGTACATGCATGAGACAATAACCATCAGTGGCTGTCCAGAATTCCGAGCCCGTGCGACTGCCAAGGTATGCCGAGTGGAGGTATTGGCTGATGTGTTGTCACTGTGTTTTTTAATTTTGTGTACATGTGTATTTCAGGTGTTCGAGAGTATATATGAGAATTTAGACATCAATGGCAGCCCAGAAGGTAGAGCCAGTGCTACTACCCAGGTAATATCTTTAACGGGACCCAGTATTCACGCTGATTTTCTGATTAGATTAACAAATTCCTTTCACGGTCAATTGTACTAACCTCCTTGCAATGCAGCGGATACAGTGCTGGACCCAAACTGACATTAATGCATGACGAATTGCTGTCGCAACTAGACAGTGAAATTAATTTCACACCTTTTATATAGATGCACCAAATTTGATCTGGTCACTTCTGGGCTTTCCAGATTTTTCTTTAATGACCTTGTTATTGTGTGTTCTTTCAGCCTTTATCTTCTTTTAATACTCATTGATTGTATAACCTACAAGTATGATTATTGCTGTTGAGAGAAAGACTACCTCTATGTATTAATATGTTAATGAAATTCATGTGATTACTTTCATTTTAAGGATAGTGTGATCTGAGCAATTTCTCCCATGGAGGGTAACATAAGTTTACTTTAAATTTAGATTAGTTGGGGATACTTTCATACACTGCATATGTTGAGCGATGCAAATAGGACTGCAGTTTTATTGTGGGAAATTTGCATAGAATCACTACACAACAGAAGGAGGCCATTTGGCCTGTTGAGTCTGCACTGACTGTCGGACAGAGCATCTTAGAACATAGAACATAGAACAGTACAGCACAGAACAGGCCCTTCGGCCCACGATGTTGTGCCGAGCTTTATCTGAAACCAAGATCAAGCTATCCCACTCCCTATCATCCTGGTGTGCTCCATGTGCCTATCCAATAACCGCTTAAATGTTTCTAAAGTGTCTGACTCCACTATCACTGCAGGCAGTCCATTCCACACCCCAACCACTCTCTGCGTAAAGAACCTACCTCTGATATCCGTCCTGTATCTCCCACCACGAACCCTATAGTTATGCCCCCTTGTAATAGCTCCATCCACCCGAGGAAATAGTCTTTGAACGTTCACTCTATCTATCCCCTTCATCATTTTATACACCTCTATTAAGTCTCCCCTCAGCCTCCTCCGCTCCAGAGAGAACAGCCCTAGCTCCCTCAACCTTTCCTCATATGACCTACCCTCCAAACCAGGCAGCATCCTGGTAAATCTCCTCTGCACTCTTTCCAGCGCTTCCACATCCTTCTTATAGTGAGGTGACCAGAACTGCACACAATAGTCCAAATGTGGTCTCACCAAGGTCCTGTACAGTTGCAGCATAACCCCACGGCTCTTAAACTCCAACCCCCTGTTAATAAAAGCTAACACACTATAGGCCTTCTTCACAGCTCTATCCACTTGACTGGCAACCTTTAGAGATCTGTGGATATGGACCCCAAGATCTCTCTGTTCCTCCACAGTCTTCAGAACCCTACCTTTGACCCTGTAATCCACATTTAAATTTGTCCTACCAAAATGAATCACCTCACATTTATCAGGGTTAAACTCCATTTGCCATTTTTCAGCCCAGCTTTGCATCCTATCTATGTCTCTTTGCAGCCTACAACAGCCCTCCACCTCATCCACTACTCCACCAATCTTGGTGTCATCAGCAAATTTACTGATCCACCCTTCAGCCCCCTCCTCTAAGTCATTAATAAAAATCACAAAGAGCAGAGGACCAAGCACTGATCCCTGCGGCACACCGCTAGCAACCTGCCTCCAATCCGAAAATTTTTCATCGACCACCACCCTCTGTCTTCGGTCAGACAGCCAGTTACCTACCCAATCGGCCAACTTTCCCTCTATCCCACACCTCCTCACTTTCATCATAAGCCGACCATGGGGGACCTTATCAAACGCCTTACTAAAATCCATGTATATGACATCAACTGCCCTACCTTCATCAACACACTTAGTTACCTCCTCAAAAAATTCTATCAAATTTGTGAGGCACGACTTGCCCTTCATGAATCCGTGCTGACTATCTCGGATTAATCCGCATCTTTCTAAATGGTCGTAAATCCCATCCCTAAGGACCCTTTCCATCAATTTACCAACTACCGAAGTAAGACTAACCGGTCTATAATTACCAGGGTCATTTCTATTCCCTTTCTTAAACAGAGGAACAACATTCGCCATTCTCCAGTCCTCTGGCACCATCCCCGTGGACAGCGAGGACCCAAAGATCAAAGCCAAAGGCTCTGCAATCTCATCCCTTGCCTCCCACAGAATCCTAGGATACATTTCATCAGGCCCAGGGGACTTATCGACCTTCAGTTTATTCAAAACTGCCAAGACATCCTCCCTCCGAACATCTATTTCCTCCAGCCTATTAGCCTGTAACACCTTCTCTTCCTCAAAAACATGGCCCCTCTCCTTGGTGAACACTGAAGAAAAGTATTCATTCATCACCTCGCCTATCTCTACTGACTCCATACACAAGTTCCCACTATTGTCCTTGACCGGCCCTAACCTCACCCTGGTCATTCTTTTATTCCTCACATAAGAGTAAAAAGCCTTGGGGTTTTCCTTGATCCGACCCGCCAAGGACTTCTCATGTCCCCTCCTAGCTCTCCTAAGCCCCTTTTTCAGCTCATTCCTTGCTAACTTGTAACCCTCAATCGAGCCATCTGAACCTTGTTTCCTCATCCCTACATAAGCTTCCCTCTTCCTTTTCACAAGACATTCCACCTCTTTTGTGAACCATGGTTCCCTCACTCGGCCATTTCCTCCCTGCCTGACAGGAACATACCTATCAAGGACATCCAGTATTTGTTCCTTGAAAAAGTTCCACTTTTCATTAGTTCCTTTCTCTGACAGTTTCTGTTCCCAACTTATGCCCCCTAATTCTTGCCTAATCGCATCATAATTACCCCTCCCCCAATTGTAAACCTTGCCCTGCCGTACGGCCCTATCCCTCTCCATTGCAATAACAAAAGACACCGAATTGTGGTCACTATCTCCAAATTGCTCTCCCACAACCAAATCTAACACTTGGCCCGGTTCATTTCCCAGTACCAAATCCAATGTGGCCTCACCTCTAGTCGGCCCATCCACATATTGTGTCAGGAAACCCTCCCGCACACACTGCACAAAAACTGCCCCATCCAAACTATTTGACCTACAAAGGTTCCAATCAATATTTGGAAAGTTAAAGTCCCCCATGACAACTACCCTGTGACCCCCACACATATCCATAATCTGCTTAGCAATTTCTTCCTCCACATCTCTATTACTATTTGGGGGCCTATAGTAAACTCCTAGCAACGTGACCGCTCCTTTCCTATTTCTAACTTCAGCCCATATTACCTCAGTGTGCAGATCCCCCACGAAGTGCCTTTCCGCAGCCGTTAAACTATCCTTGATTAACAATGCCACTCCTCCACCTCTTTTACCAGCTTCCCTACACTTAGTGAAACATCTATACCCCAGAACGTCCAACAACCATTCCTGTCCTTGTTCTACCCACGTCTCCGTAATGGCCACAACATCGTAGTCCCAAGTACCAATCCACGCCCCAAGTTCATCTACCTTGTTCCGGATGCTCCTTGCATTGAAGTAGACACACTTCAACCCACCTTCCTGTCTACCAGTACCCACCCTTGACCCTGATACCTTCCCCAATACCTCACCACCCTCACTGACTTCTGGACTACAACTCCCTTTCCCACTCCCCTGACAAATTAGTTTAAACCCCCCTGAAGAGCCGTAACAAATTTCCCTCCGAGGATATTGGTGCCCCTCTGGTTCAGGTGCACCCCGTCCTGTTTGTACAGGTCCCACCTTCCCCAGAACGTGTTCCAATTATCCACGTATCTGAAACCCTCCCTCCTACACCATCCCTGCAACCACATATTTAAATGCACTCTCTCCCTGTTCCTCAACTCGCTATCACGTGGTACCGGCAACGTACCAGAGATGACCACATGTTTCGTCTTGGCTCTCAGCTTCCAGCCCAGCTCCAGAAATTCCTGCTTTAAATCCCCGTCCCTTCTCTTACCTATGTCATTGGTACCAATGTGCACCACGACTTGTGACTGTTTCCCCTCCCCCTTCAGAATCTGGAAAACACGGTCTGAGACATCACGGACCTTGGCATCCGGTAGGCAACATACCATTCGTGAGTCTCTTTTGCTGCCACAGAACCTCCTATCTATCCCTCTAACTAACGAGTCCCCAATAACTATCGCCCTCCCGCTCTCCCCCTTTCCCTCCCGAGCCACAGAGACGGACACAGTGCTGGAGATCCTCTCACTGCGGCTCCCCACTGGTATGTCATCCCCCTCAACCGTATCCAAAGCGGAATACTTGTTGCTAAGGGGAACGACCACCGGGGATCCCTGCACGGACTGCTTCCTCCCAGCCCCTCTCACCGTCACCCATCTGTTTTCAATCCTCGGAGTAACTGTATTCCTAAAGCTTGTGTCTATGGCCATCTCTGCGTCCCTGATGATCCTAAGTTCATCCAACTCCAGCTCCAGTTCCCTAACACGGTTTTGGAGGAGCTGCAGATGGGTGCACTTCCCACAGGTGTAATCAGTAGGGACACTGTCGTCGTCCCTCACCTCAAACATAGTGCAAGAGGAACATTGCACTGCCTGCACACCCATCCCCTGTAACTCAGAGGGCTAAGGAAAAGAGGAGGAAGGCGGTATTAATCGGGGACTCGATGGTGAAGGGGACAGACAGGCGTTTCTGCGGAGGTAGGCGGGATTCTCGCATGGTGGTCTGCCTCCCTGGGGCCGGGATCCAGGATGTCGCTAGTCGCGTCCCGGAAATCCTGAGGTGGGAGGGAGAGGAGCCTGAGGTAGCGGTACATATTGGTACCGCTGATGTGGGTAGGAAGGGAGAAGGGGTCATGAAAAGGGAGTACAGGGAATTAGGGAGACAGCTGAGAAAGAGGAAAGCAAAGGTAGTAATCTCAGGATTACTGCCTGTGCCACGGGAAGGTGAGGGCAGGAATGGAGTGAGGTGGAGGATGAATGTGTGGCTGAGGGACTGGTGCAGGGGGCAGGGATTCAGGTTCCTGGACCATTGGGACCTCTTTAGGGGCAGGGGTGATCTGTATACAAAAAACGGGTGGAACTTGAATCACACGGGGACCAATATCCTGGCCGGTAGGTTGGCTAAGGCTACTGGGGAGAATTTAAACTAGATAGGTTGGGGGGAGGGGAGCTAGAAGAGTTGACTAGGATCAAGGAACTAATTGATGGGGGGGAGGATGCAGGGGTAAGGGGAATTACAAAATTAATGGTAGAGGAGAGGGTGCAAGTGAATGAAGGCGGTAATTTAGATAAGGGAGTAGAGGGAGACGGTGTTCGCGACTCATCAAAGCGCGTTCAGATAAAAGCTGGAATAAGGACACTTTGCCTGAATGCACGAAGCATTCGGAACAAGGTGAATGAGTTGATGGTGCAAATCAGCACAAGTGGGTACGATCTAGTGGCCATTACAGAAACGTGGCTGAAAGGTGACCAGGACTGGGAGATGAATATCCAGGGGTATCAGGCATTTAGGAAGAATAGACAGGAAGGAAAAGGTGGTGGGGTCGCGCTATTAATAAGAGATAGCATCAGGGTAGTACTGAGGGATGACATAGGCTCTGAGGAACAAAACGTGGAATCATTATGGGTAGAGATGAGGAATAGTAGAGGGAGAAAGACACTAGTAGGTGTGGTATATAGGCCCCCAAATAATAATGTTGAGGTAGGGAGGGCTGTAAACAAGCAGATAAGGGATGCGTGTAAAAACGGAACGGCAATAATCATGGGGGACTTCAACATGCACATTGACTGGCAGACTCAAGTCGGTAAGGGTGGAATGGAGGAAGAGTTCTTAGAATGCTGTCGGGATAGTTTCCTTGAACAGCATGTTACGGAACCGACGAGGGAACGAGCTATTTTGGATCTGGTATTGTGTAACGAGGTAGGTAGAATTAAGGATCTTATTGTGAAGGACCCTCTTGGGTCTAGTGACCACAATATGGTCGAATTTCTGATTCAGATGGAAGAGGAGAAAGTTTGGTCTCAAACCAGTGTCCTCTGTTTGAACAGAGGGAAATATGATAGGATGAGGGATGAATTGGCTAAGGTAGACTGGGAGAGCAGGCTGGCAGGTAGGATAGCTGAGGAACAGTGGAGGATTTTTAAGGAGATCCTTTTCGGTTCTCAGCAAAAGTATATTCCAGCAAAAAACAAGGATTGTAAGAAAAGGGAGAACCAGCCGTGGATAACGAAGGAAATAAAGGAGAGTATTAAAATAAAAACAGCTGCGTACAGAGTGGCCAAAAATAGTGGAGAAACAAGTGATTGGGAAAAATTTAAGAAACAACAAAGAGAGACTAAGAAAGCGATAAAGAAAGGAAGGATAGACTATGAAGCTAGGCTAGCAATTAATATAAAAAATGATAGTAAAAGTTTTTATAAATATATAAAAAGGAATAGAGTGGCTAGAGTGAATGTTGGACCCTTGGAGGACGAGAGGGGGGAGTTAATAGTGGGAAATGAGGATATGGCTGAGTCTTTAAATAAGTTTTTTGTGTCGGTCTTCACGGTGGAGGACACAAATAGTTTGCCAAATATTAACGATAGAGGGTTGGCATCAGGAGAAATACTTAATACGATTAATGTTACCAGAGAGGCAGTGCTGGGTAGACAAATGGGACTGAAGGTGGACAAGTCCCCGGGTCCGGATGGAATGCATCCCAGGGTATTGAAAGAAATGTCAGAGGTAATAGTGGATGCGTTAGTGATTATTTATCAAAACTCGTTGCATTCTGGGGTAGTGCCGGTTGATTGGAAAACGGCTAATGTTACGCCGCTGTTTAAAAAAGGAAGGAGACAAAAGGCGGGTAACTATAGGTCGGTCAGCTTAACGTCTGTAGTAGGGAAAATGCTGGAATCCATTATTAAAGAGGAGATAGCAGGGCATCTGGATAGAAATGGTTCGATCAATCAGACGCAGCATGAATTCATGAGGGGAAAGTCGTGCTTGACGAACATGTTGGATTTTTATGAAGATGTGACGAGGGCGGTTGATGGAGGAGAACCGGTGGATGCGGTGTTTTTGGATTTCCAAAAGGCGTTTGATAAGGTGCCCCATAAAAGGCTGCTGAAGAAGATTAGGGCACACGGAGTTGGGGGTAGTGTGTTAAAGTGGATTGGGGACTGGCTATCCGACAGGAAGCAAAGAGTCGGAATAAATGGGTGTTTTTCCGGTTGGAGGAAGGTAACTAGTGGCGTGCCGCAGGGATCGGTACTCGGGCCGCAACTGTTTACCATTTATATAGATGATCTGGAGGAGGGGACGGAGTGTAGGGTAACGAAGTTTGCAGACGACACAAAGATAAGTGGAAAAGTGAATCATGTGGAGGATGGAGAAGATCTGCAGAGAGATTTGGACAGGCTGAGTGAGTGGGCGAGGATATGGCAAATGGAGTATAACGTTGATAAATGCGAGGTTATACACTTTGGAGGAAATAATAACAAATGGGATTACTATCTCAATGGAAACAAATTAAAACATGCTACCGTGCAAAGGGACCTGGGGGTCCTTGTGCATGAGACGCAAAAGCCCAGTCTGCAGGTACAACAGGTGATCAAGAAGGCAAATGGGATGTTGGCCTATATTGCGAGGGGGATAGAATATAAAAGCAGGGATGTCTTGATGCACCTGTACAGGGCATTGGTGAGGCCGCAGCTGGAATACTGTGTGCAGTATTGGTCCCCTTATATGAGGAAGGATATATTGGCATTGGAGGGAGTGCAGAGAAGGTTCACCAGGTTGATACCGGAGATGAGGGGTTTGGATTATGAGGAGAGGCTGAGGAGATTGGGTTTGTACTCGTTGGAGTTTAGAAGGATGAGGGGGGATCTTATGGAGACTTATAAGATAATGCGGGGGCTGGATAGGGTGGAGGCGGAGAGATTCTTTCCACTTAGTAAGGAAGTTAAAACTAGAGGACACAGCCTCAAAATAAAGGGGGGTTGGTTTAAGACAGAGTTGAGGAGGAACTTCTTCTCCCAGAGGGTGGTGAATCTCTGGAATTCTCTGCCCACTGAGGTGGTGGAGGCTACCTCGCTGAATATGTTTAAAGCGCGGATGGATGGATTCCTGAGCGGTAAGGGAATTAAGGGTTATGGGGATCAGGCGGGTAAGTGGTACTGATCCACGTCAGATCAGCCATGATCTTATTGAATGGCGGGGCAGGCTCGAGGGGCTAGATGGCCTACTCCTGCTCCTATTTCTTATGTTCTTATGTAGATACCTTGCCAGTACCAGGTAGAAAGTGCAAAAATGAATTCAACTCACCCCTGCTCGCCCTTTCAGCCTAAGCCCTGTGAGCCAAAGTCTTATAGCTCACACTCTGCTTCCCACACACTCCACTGCCCGCTCCCGACGCTGCCCGCTGTATACTGCAGCCTACCTTTTATACTTCACGCGCTTAGAAAACCCTTCCCAGACTCCTTTGCTGCCCACTTCTAGTTTTCACTTTAAACTTGAAAAACTGCTGTTAAAGTAAAGGCCAAAAAAATACACACACTAGCTGACTAATTAAATAAATAAACAATTCAATTAATCTCTCACCAGCACTGCTGCCTTCAATCACCCCTCTCAGCTTGCTCCAGTGGATCAATGAGTTTTAGGTTTAGGTTTATTTATTAGTGTCACAAGTAAGGCTTACATTAACACTGCGATGAAGTTACTGTGAAAATCCCCTAGTCACCACACTCCGGCGCCTGTTCAGGCCAATGCACCTAACCAGCACGTCTTTCGGATTGTGGGAGGAAACCGGAGCACCCGGAGGAAACCCACGCAGACACGGGGAGAACATGCAGACTCCACTCAGACAGTGACCCGAGACCGGGAATCGAACCCGGGTCCCTGGCGCTGTGAGGCAGCAGTGCTAGCCATTGTGCCACCGTGCCACCCAAAAGCCCATTTACCTCACTAATTCCCCTAACCTGCATATCTTTAGACACTAGGGCCGGAATTTTACCGGCACGCCCGTCCCAATTCCGGGGGCAGGCGAGGCTCGGAGAACGACATTTTCCGTTGGCCTCAAGCGAGATCGTACGAACTTCAGGCGGATGTACCAGTAAAATTCCGCCCCAAGGGACACTTTAGCATAGCCAATCCATTTAACCTGCACATCTTTGGAATGTTAGAGGAAACCGGAGCACCCGGAGGAAACCCACGGAGACACGAGGAGAACGTGCGGACTCTGCATAGACAGTGACCCAAGCTGGGAATCGAACCCGGGCCCCTGGCGCTGTGAGGCAGCAGAGCAAATCACTGTGCCACCTGTATGGATTGTTGATGATACATTTGTTAGGGGCATGGCTTGCTGTCAGCTTTTACATTGGTTGGTTTGCCTTGTGAGAAAGGAGGGCTGAGGACTGATTGGGTAAGTTGCCAATCAGGTCTATTTCAGCAGTTTGTTTGATCCCTTATTTAGTGATGGTCGGGGGAAGGGCAATATTTCAGGCATGTTGGATCCCGTGTGTTACTCTGGCCTGAGTGTTGAATCAACTCAATTATGCGAACCTTGTATAACTTGGGTGGGTTTGGGATTTTGTTCCCATCAGTTGTGTTTATTTTTTCCTTGCTCCTTCCTCTTTTTTTACTTTCTGTCCATCACTCTCTCATATTTTTTTTTTTGGCACTCTTGTTTCTTAATTTCCTGCCTTGCATTTCCGAGAGTCATTTCCTTCCTTGCTCTCTTTAGTCTCCATATCTTTCTCCTTCATTTCAATTTTGGTTTTTTTCCTGATTATTTGCTCATCTTCTCCAAGCCTTTTTCTCTCACTTTTCTAGTGTGTGAGGCACTGAGCGTTAAACAGCTGGTGAAGAAGCCCACAGAATGGGGTTTTGGAGAAGGTGGAAATGAAACATAGAAACATAGAAGATAGAAACAGGAGGAGGCCATTTGGCCCTTCGAGCCTGCTCCACTATTCATCACGATCATGGCTGATTGTCCAACTCAATAGCCTAATCCTGCTTTCTCCCCATAACCTTTGATTCTATTTGCAAAAGTGCTATATCTAGCCACCCCTTGAATACATTCAATGTTTTGACATCCACTACTTCCTGTGGTAATGAATTCCACAGGCTCCCCACTCTTTGGGTGAAGAAATGTCTTCTCATCTCCGTCCTAAATAGTCAACCCCAAATCCTCAGACTGTGACCCCTGGTTCTGGACTCCCCCACCATCATGAACATCATCCCTGCATCTACCCTGTCTAGTCCTGTTAGAATTTTAGAAGTCCCTGAGATCCTCCCTCATTCGTCTGAACTCCAGCGAAAATAATCCTAACCAAGTCAATCTCTCCTCATACATCAGTCCTGCCATCCCCGGAATCAGCCTAGTAAACCTTCGCTGCACTCCCTCGAACGGGGAAAAATAGTAAAGGAAGAAAATGAGTTTACTTCTCAAAATACAATGAAGATGAAATAAGTTCCTCCACCTGGAAAAAGGTAGCTGTGTCATTTGCAAGATTGGTGAGGAGGGAGAAACATTTCAGGATCAAATTAACTAAACACGCCTTTCCCGAGAAGAAGAAACTTGGAGTTTTCCCTTTCTTTATCATTTAAAAAAAAATTATGGACAAAGGCATGGGATTCGGCATTCCTGTGACAAAGGTATGATGACATATCAATATATGCAAAATAATGGGCTGAATCACGGAGTGGGTGAGGCTGGAAAATGAGACCAGCCATTCAAAAGTCCATCAATTTTGGCAGGATTGGAAAATTCTACCAACATCTTTAATTGGCCATTACCTCGCAAAGAAATTTGCATGCATTGAGTGTGGTTATTGTCATCTCTGAAGATCCAAACTGCCATTCCCTTTGAGCAAATTACAAAACAAACTCGCGGCAGTAGCTGTAATGACTCCAATCAGGCCATTGAGGTTGGCCAATTGGAATATGAACTCCCTGATTAAGGAGTCAATTGAAGGGCCAATCAGCAGGTCCTTTCCTAGTATTTAACTGGGAGTGTCAGTTCCTCTGGCACTCCCGAAGGTAGACTGCTGACTGATAGCACGCTGTGTACTGCTGTTGGAATTGTAAATAAAGGGATTTTGATGAAGCGACATCTGCCTCCGAAAAGTTATTGCAGTACCCTAACTCTAACCACCTCTGTACTGACCCAAAGAATGAACAGACTTCTCCTTGTTCTTTTTCTCCACCGATGCCAACTTCAGTTACCACACCTAACCTTGTCATTTAGTCGTGTCACACAGTGCAGTCAGTGCAAAGTCGGGAACTGAAAAGTATAGGCTGGACTTTGAATATGTTGAGGTTTTTCTATTTGATGTAAAAGCAGGCCTCCCCATGCTGCTCACACCTCCTGGCTATGGAAATTGTATCGTGTTCAGCTCTTGCAAACCTGACGCAACCTTTACAGAATGAAATGATCTTAGAACAAAGGTTGTGTCTGGGTCAGTCATTTCAGATGTAAGAATGTATCAGTAAACTCAACACCATTGCTAGCAACTGAAAGTATACCTTTTAAATGGGTAGCAGCCGGAGTTCATAGATTAAGTATTGCACCTATTGTTCCTTAGAAAGCCGACCACCATGTGGCACTGCACTTTGGCATTCTAGATTATCATCATTGAATCCATACAGTGCAGAAATAGGCCATTTGGCCCATCTGGCTCCTAATCTATATATTAACAAAAAGGCCTGATTTTCAGACAACTGAGGTGAGATCTCCATTCAGCTGAGGAAAGTCGATGCACATCTTGACTTCAGTTGATTCAAAACAGCTCTTATTCGATGCAAGCTAAAAAATACTGCACTCATCGCAGGTCCTGCTATTTTTTTCTACGCATTTGAATATCCAGAACTCTTTTTGTGACATGGAAAGTGGACACTTTCCATTCTATGGGAATATATCGAGGATGGATATAGCTTTTATACTGGATGTATTTCATTACTCAGCTTTATTGGCATTAACAATGAACTTTCAAAAGCTTATGGAACGCTGTGGAGCTAAAATGCAAAATTCCTCCTCCTTTTCTTCCAGGCCACTGTTGCTGCTTTTGCTGCAAGTGAAGGCCATTCCCATCCTCGGGTTGTAGAGTTACCCAAGACGGAAGAAGGCCTCGGCTTTAATGTCATGGGTGGGAAGGAGCAAAATTCTCCAATCTACATCTCTCGTATTATTCCTGGAGGCGTTGCTGATAGACATGGGAGCTTAAAGCGTGGAGATCAATTACTGTCTGTCAATGGTGTGGTAAGTCATTGATCCAGTTAGTCTGAAGTGAACATTTACACTTGAATAATGAATATTTATTGAACAATTCCAAAATGCGATCAGTGTCTTTTTTATGACTTATGTGGCTATGCCATTTAATTCATCAGTAACTTTTAAATTACAAAGAAAATCTATATTTGGAATAGTGTAAATAGCTGGGCCCAGCAGACACTTGGGGAGGAATTTTCCTGTCCCGTTCACCATAGGAATCGTAGTGGGCAGAGGACGGACCATGCAAAGATTCATTGACCTCAGGCAGGATTTTCCGGTCTTGGAGCGAGCACGGTTGGAAAATCCTGCCCCTGTTCATCAGTTGTCCTCCATTTATTATTACCCACTGTTTTGTCCTTTTGTTGCTAAGACTAGGGTTCATGTAAATTAAAATTAAGAAGGACAAATATAGAGCGTGACTATAGCAACTGATAATTAACAGCAAATTGGCTCATTGAATTAAAAAGTTGATATCATTACTTACAGTAAAAATGATGGCTGACATTTAATGTATAACACATTGCTTAGAGTGTGTTCCAGAAAGCGACATCATTGATACCAAAGTTGGGAATATTATTATATCCACGAGATCATTTCGTAATTTGAAGTTTCCTTCAAAATTCCAAAAGTGCAGTCCACATTTGTTCCACAAGAGCATTGCCGTACTCTTTGAGTTAAATGTCTTGAAGTGAACAAAACCAGAACCAAACTAATCCATGCATTCGAAATGGTGCAATTTTTCAGCAATGACTAACGAGGGGAAACTGGCCCAGAGTTCAGTCACGCTGAACTTTTTTTCCAATTGTTAGTTCTCACTGAATGCATTGTGAAACACCAAGTCAAAATATTTTTTTGGAAACTTTTCACTTTTTTGACCTGCTTTTAAATGTGAGTGAAAGCAAAAGAAGAATCTTTCTTTTGGTGTATTCAGGATAATGTGTCGAGCTGAATTCCTGATGTTCCTATCTTCAGAACTCCGAGTTATTTCAAGAATGTGCTTTACCGATGGGTCCGCACCGACTCTCCGACAGAGCATTGTACCCATAACCTCTCCCCCGGCCTATTCCCACAACCCCACATACTTTACTCTGCTAATCATCCTAACCTACACATTTTTAAATTTATTTTATTAGTGTCACAAGTAGGCTTACATTAACACAGCAAAGAAGTTACTGTGAAAATCCCCTAGTCACCACACTCTGCCTGTTCGGGTACACTGAGGGAAAATTTAGCATGGCCAGTGCACCTAACCAGCACGTCTTTCAGACTGTGGGAGGAAACCGGAGCATCCAGAGGAAACTCACGCAGGCACTGGGGAGAGCATGCCGACTCTGCACAGACAGTGACCCAAGCAGGGAATTGAACCCGGGTCCCTGGCACTGTGAGGCCTTCTTTGGACTCTTCAGGTGCAAATGAACATGGCCAATCCGCCTAACCTACACACATTTGGACACTACTTTTTTCAGTTTTACATTGGCTTTGCACTGAATATAGATATGGCTGAAATGAAATGAATTTTTATGAAAGACTGCCAATATTGTTTTTAAGTTTATATATTTAACAGAAGAGAATATTTTTTCCTTGAGCAAATTTACACGGCAATGTGTTTTTCAGGACCATACTACAAATTATTTCCTCCGCTCACCCCCACCCCTGCTCCGCTGTCCCTGCACCAATGTGAGGGATTGAAGCTGTGATTGCTCAGGAGATAGTTATGTGTTTACGATATTACACAATCTTTTCGGTCTTTGTTCTACAGTGCAGAGAATAAAGGATATTTCTTTCAATTTTAGAGTGTGGAAGGGGAGCACCATGAAAAGGCAGTGGAATTACTAAAGGCTGCTCAGAGCAGTGTGAAGCTGGTTGTTCGCTACACGCCCAAGGTGCTGGAGGAAATGGAAGCAAGATTTGAGAAACTGCGAACTGCCCGACGCAGACAGCAGCAGCAACTTCTGATCCAACAGCAACAGCAGCAGCAGCAAGTCCAACAGAATCATATGTCATAGGTCAGAATGCTCACTTGTATTTTAAGGGAAATGCCCAACTTGGGAGGTCAAATGCATTCATTTCCGTTTGATATT
The DNA here is from genome assembly GCF_964213995.1 of Mustelus asterias. Taxonomy (NCBI): domain Eukaryota; kingdom Metazoa; phylum Chordata; class Chondrichthyes; order Carcharhiniformes; family Triakidae; genus Mustelus; species Mustelus asterias. Next base: position 22,013,257 of record NC_135809.1, read on the forward strand.
CATCCCAGCATCAGAACATGTTGATGTAGTCACCATGCACACATCTTCTTTTCAAGGGAAAAGTTTCACTACTTCAAGAAACCAAGTCCGCATGGCATGCACGCACGTACACACAGGCTAAGTGACTGCAGAGTCACAAACACACGTTCAGTCAATCACCCCTTCAAACCCATTAAATCATTCACCGGCTTACAATGCCCATTACCAATTACAGAGAGGCCTCATTCACAACATCACTGCATGCTCAGGTTTTGATCTTCTGATCTTTTCGTATTATCGATTTTGGCCAACGGGAAAATCGCCACAGACTGTTAAACAGAACATTTCTAATCAGATATTAGAATATGTGCTGTATCATACCTTGGAAGTCAATCAAATTTGCCATTTGCAATTAATTAGCTTGAGTAAAAATTGATGATGTACGTAAAGATTATCTTTAAATATAAATTCTGCAAACAAAGATTCCAGTACCAGTTTCAGCTGGTCAAGCAAATTAAAATGATGGCACAGTGGTTAAATACTGCTGTCTCACAGCACCAGGGATCCGGGTTTGATTCCCAGCTTGGGTCACTGTGCAGAGTCTGCACGTTCTCCCCATGTCTGTGTGGGTTTCCTCCGGGTGCTCCAGTTGCCTCTCTCAGTCTGAAAGACGTGATAGTTAGGTGCATTGGCCATGCTAAGTTCTCCTTCTGTCCCCGAACAGGCGCTGGAGTGTGGCGACGAGGGGATTTTCACAGTAGCTGCATTGCAGTGTTAATGTAAGCCTACTTGTGACACTGAGAAATAAACTTTATTGTGTGGATTACATTTGTCAAGTCAGTTCAAGCAGAATCATATAATGTCTGCTATATACTCTAAAATGAAGTGTACTAATTGAATAATTTTACATCACATTGTTAAAAGTACATGTAAATTAAAAGTAATTTGCAGCTTATCTTATGAGAAGTTGGCAACATTTTATTTTCTGACCTGCATAAGAGATCACTGTTACACCATAAAAATTACTTTACATTCAGTTTTTAATTCTTAATCCAGCTGGTGCTAATTATTTGTAATTATCATTGAAGAAAATTTGCATTTGTGACTTTTAAATTTAGTGTTTTTTTCTGTTTATGTTGCCTGTAGAATACAAACTGGAAAAATCAACTGCTTGACAAGTAAGTATTAAAACTTCCACTATTTAGTTAGATCAAACATTGAACTGTTTTATAAAGCCCAGTGAAATAATGATTTCAGTGACTCTGTCCATAATAAAGCCACTACAGCAGTATTAATGATATAGATTAAAATGATTTGAAATGCAAGCAAGAGGATGAAGTGTCAGGGTTTTAATTAGATTCTACAATTTACAAACAGAGATTATCAAGAAAGTCTTTTAAGTATATCATAATTTAATGGAGAGGAAGCTGTAACATATAATTACTTCAATTATTCCTGTATGGGGAACTTGGCACCACGGGAGGTTCCAGGAAATTTGGGTGCTCTGTGCACAAATCAAAACATTAATATGCAGACACAGCAAACCATCAGGAAGGCAAACAATACGCTAACTTTATTGCAAGGGTGTTGGAGGATAAGATTTGATTTGATTTATTATTGTCACATGTATCAGAAAGGATAGGGTGCAGAATATAGTGTTGCAGTTACAGATAGGGTGTAGAGAAAGATCAACTTAATATGAGGTAGGTGCTTGAGTGAGTTGATATGTGTCCTCAAAATTTTGTATTTTTTTCTCAACGGAAAAAGGTAGAAGAGAGTATTCTGGGATGTGTGGGGTCCTTGACTATGCTGGCTGCTTTCCCAAGGCAGTGGGAAGTGTAGACGGAGTCAGTGGATGGGAGGCTGATTTGCGTGATGGAATGGGCTATGTTCAGAGGCCCTGCTGCAATTATATAGGGCAGCAGTGAGATCACACAGTGTATTGTGTTGGTGATCTTATCTAAGAAACATAGAAATGTAGAAGATAGGAGCAGGAGGAGGCCATTTGGCCCTTCGAGCCTGCTCCGCCATTCATTATGATCATGGCTGGTCATCCAACTCAATAGCCTAATCCTGCTTTTTCCCCATAACCCTTGATCCCATTTGCCCCAACTGCTACATCCAGCCGCTTCTTGAATATATTCAATGTTCTGGCATCAACTACTTCCTGTGGTAATGAATTCCACAGACTCACCACTCTTTGGGTGAAGAAATGTCTCCTCACCTCCGTCCTAAATGGTCTACCCTGAATCCTCAGACTGTGACCCCTGGTTGTGGACTCCCCCACCATCGGAAATATCCTTCCTGCATCTAGCCCTGTTAGAATTTTATAAGTCTATGAGATCCCCCCCCCCCCATTCGAATGAACTCCAGCAAAAACAATCCTAACCTAGTCACTCTCTCCTCATACATCAGTCCCGCCATCCCCAGAATCAGCCTGGTAAACTAAAGAAGGATACACTTGCCTTAGAGAAGGTGCAACAGGGATTCGCTAGATTGATACCTGGAATGAGAGGGCTTTCCGAATAGGAGAGATTGAGGAGAATGGGCCTGTGTTCTCTGGCGTTCAGAAGTGATCTCGTGTTTAGAAAATTTAGTGGGGTAGACACTGACAGGCTGTGATCCCTGATCGGAGAGTCTAAAACTGTCGGGTTGGACGTTTAGAACTGAGCTGAAGAAAAATCTTTTCATTCGGTCCTATGAATCTTTGGCATTCCCTACCCCAGAGGGCTGCAGGTAAATCTTCAAAACTGAGATCAGTATATTTTTGGACTCTTAAGGTAGTTAAGGGGTGGGCAGGAAAGTGGGGTACAAGAACGTAAGAACATAAGAACTAGGAGCAGGAGTAGACCATTTGGACCCTCGAGCCTGTTCCGCCATTCAATAAGATCATGGCTGATCTTTAAGTGGACTCAGCTCCACTTACCCACCCGCTCACCATAACCCTTAATTCCTTTACTGTTCAAAAATCTATTTATCTTTGCCTTAAAAACATTCAATGAGGCTGCTTCACTGGGCAGGGAATTCCACAGATTCACAACCCTTTATGTGAAGAAGTTCCTGGTCCTAAATCCGCTCCCCCTTATTTTGAAGCTATGCCCCCTAATTCTGGTTTCACTCGCCAGTGAAAACAGCCTCCCTACTTCTATCTTATTTACTCCTTTCATAACTTTATGTTTCTATAAGATCCCTCCTCATTCTTTTAAATTCCAATGAGTATAGTCCCAATCTACTCAGTCTCTCCTCATAAGCCAACCCTCTCAACTCTGGAATCAACCGAGTGAATCTCCTCTGCACTCCCTCCAGTGTCAGTATATCCTTTCTCAAGTAAGGAGACCAAAACTGTACACAGTATTCCAGGTGTGGCCTCACCAGCACCTTTTACAGCTGCAACATAACCTCCCTGATTTTAAACTCCATTCCTCTAGCAATGAAGGACAAAATTCCATTTGCCTTCTTAATTACCTGCTACACCTGTGCAAGGACACTCAGGTCCCTCTGCACAGCAGCATGCTGCAATGTTTTACCATTTAAATAATAGTTCATTTTGCTGTTATTCCTACCAAAATGGATGACCTCACATTTACCAACATTTTACTCCATCTGCCAGACCCTTGCCGGGTCTATATCCCTCTGTAGACGTTCAGTGTGCTCTGCCATTCATCTTAGTGTCATCTGCGAACTTTGACACACTACACTTGGTCCTCAACTCCAAATCATCGATGTAAATTGTAAACAATTGCGGTCCCAATACTGATCCCTGAGGCACACCACTAGTCACTGATTGCCAACCAGAAAAACACCCATTTATTCCCACTCTTTGCTTTCTGTTGGTTAACCAATCCTCTATCCATGCTAATACATTACCTGTAACACCGTGCCCTTTTATCTCATGCAGCAGCCTTTTGTGCGGCACCTGGTTGAATGCCATCTGGAAATCCAAATACACCACATCCACCACTTCCCCGTTGTCCACTGCGCTCGTAATGTCCTCAAAGAATTCCACTAAATTAGTTAAACATGACTTGCCTTCCATGAACCCATGCTGTATCTTCCCAATGACATCTATCCAGATGTCTCACTATTTCTTCCTTGATGATAGATTCAAGCACTTTCCCCGCTACACAAGTTAAGCTAACCGGCCTATAGTTACCCACCTTTTGTCTACTTCCTTTTTTAAACAGTGGCGTCACATTTGCTGTTTTCCAATCTGCGGGAACCACCGCAGAGTCCAGCAGGTTTTGGTAAATTACCACGAGTGCATTTCCTATCGGCTGGTGGCTCTGACATCCATCATTATGAAGTGCTAAGAAAGGCTAGTCATGACATGAATCAATTCCAACCTCCCGGACCACCTGGATCCACTGCAGTTTGCCGACCGCTGCAACAGGTCCACAGCAGATGCCATTTCCCTGACCCTGCACTCAACCCTGGAACACCTAGATAACAAGGACACCTATGTCAGATTCCTATTTATTGACTACAGCTCAGCCTTCAACACTATTATTCCCACGAAACTCATCTCCAAACTCCGTGACCTGGGCCTCGGCACCTCCCTCTGTGACTGGAACCTGAACTTCCTAACTCACAGACCACAATCAGTAAGGATAGGCAACAACATCTCCTCCACGATCATCCTCAACATCGCTGCCCCATAAGGCTGTGTTCTCAGCCCCCTACTATACTCCTTATACACCTATGACTGTGCGGCCAAATTCCCTTCCAATTCGATTTTCAAGTTTGCTGACAACATCACCGTAGTAGGTCAGATCTCAAACAATGACGAGACAGAGTACAGGAATGAGAGAGAAAATCTGGTGAACTGGTGCGGCAACAATAAACTCTCCCTCAATGTCAACAAGACAAAGGAGATTGTTGTCGACTTCAGGAAACATAAAGGAGAACATGCCCCTGTCTACATCAATAGGGACGAAGTAGAAAGGGTTGAGAGCTTCAAGTTTTTAGGTGTCCCGATCACCAACAACCTGTCCTGGTCCCCCCATGCTGACACTATAGTTAAGAAAACCCACCAACGCCTCTACTTTCTCAGAAGACTAAGGAAATTTGGCATGTCAGCTACGACTCCCACCAACTTTTACAGATGCACTATAGAAAGCATTCTTTCTGGTTGTATCACAACTTGGTATGGCTCTTGCTCTGCCCAAGACCGCAAGGAACTACAAAAGGTCGTGAATGTAGCCCAATCCATCACGCAAACCAGCCTCCCATCCATTGACTCTGTTGACACTTCCCGCTGCCTCGGCAAAGCAGCCAGCATAATTAAAGACCCCACGCACCCCGGACATTCTCTCTTCCACCTTCTTCCTTCGGGAAAAAGATACAAAAGTCTGAGGTCATGTACCAACCGATTCAAGAACAGCTTCTTCCCTGCTGCTGTCAGACTTTTGAATGGACTTACCTTGCATTAAGTTGATCTTTCTGTACACCCTAACTATGACTGTAACCCAACATTCTGCACTCTCTTGTTTCCTTCTCTATGAACGGTATGTTTTGTCTGTATAGCGCGCAAAAAACAATACTTTTCACTATGTTAATACATGTGACAATAATAAATCAAATCAAATCAAAGCACTTTCCCCCACCATCTCTTTTAGAATCCTGGGATGCATTCCATCAGGGCCAGGAGACTTGCCTACCTTTAGCCCCATTAGTTTACCTAACACTGCTTCTTTAGTGATAATGGTCGTTTCTAGGTCCTCACCTGCTTGTCATCAATTTTTTGCATGTTATTTGTGTCTTCCACAGTGAAGACTGACACAAAATACTTGTTCAATGCCTCGGCCATTTCCTCCTTTCCCGTCATTAAATCCCCCCTTCTCATCCTGTAAAGGACCTTAGCCACTCTTTTTCATTTTATATATTTGTAGAAACCTTTGCTATCTGTTCTTATACTCTGAGCTAGTTTACTCTCATAATTGATCTTTCTTTTCTTTATTGCTTTTTTTGTGGCTTTCTGTTGACCTTTAAAGATTTCCCACTAATCTTTGCCACTTTGTATGCATTTTCTTTCAATTTGATACCCTCCTTTATTTCCTTAGATATCCATGACTGATTATCTCTTTTTCTACAGTCCTGCCTTACCGCTGGTATATACATTCACTGAACCCTGAAAAATCGCTTTGAAGTTCTCCACACTTCCTCAATTGTCCCACCATTAAGTTTTTGCTCCCAGTCTACCTTAGCCAACTCCTCCTATTCCCATTGTAGTCTCCTTTGTTTAAGCACGAGACACTGGTATTGGATTTTATCTTCTCATGCTCCATCTGTATTTTAAATTCAACCATACTGTGATCGTTCCTTTCAAGAGGATCCCCAACTGTGAGGTTATTAATTATTCCTGTTTCATTACACAGGACCAGATCCAGGGTAGCTTGCTCCCTTGTGGGTTCCATTACATACTGTTCAAAGAAACTATTGCGGATACATTCTATGATCTCCTTCTCAAGGCTGGTTTGACCAATCGACATGTAGATTAAAGATTCCCATGATAATTGCCGTACTATTTTTACATGCATCAGTTATTTCCTTGTTTATTGCTCGCCCCACCATGATGTTATTATTTGGTAGTCTATAGACTACGCCTATCAGTGACTTTTTCTCCTTACTATTTCTAATTTCCACGCAAATAGATTTAACGCTTTTCTCCATAGAACCTATATCATCTCTCACTACCGCCCTGATGTCATCCTTAAATATCAAAGCTACACCACCTTCCTTACCACCTTGTCTGTCCTTCCTGGATATTTAACTCCCAGTCGTGACCACCCTGCAACTATGGCTGCGATTCTCCCATTGCAATCCACAACTTTTCTGCCGGGTTGCAGTGGGAGAAGCGCGTCGCCGGCCTTGTTCTGGGATTTGTGCATGCGCCGGGAACATATGCTCGTCTCCCAGAGCTGGCGAACAGTTGCCGGTCAGACCACGCTGGAAACCGGTGGGAAGGCAGGCAAGTAATTTGAATCTTTTAAAAATGTATTTTAAATATGTTTTAAATGTGATTATCAGGAACTTTTGGGTCCCGATTGAATCTCCCACCCCGCCAGGAGTACTTCATTCCGGCGGGGTTTACACTAGCTCCCCATGTTCGGGAAACTAGCGGGAGACCCCACCGGAATGGAGGGGTGGGGCCCCCTGGGCATGGGCACCCTGGCAGTGCCAGCCTATACCCCCGGCACTCCCCAAGGAGCAAAGTGCCCATGCCCAGGGGGTGGGGCCTAAGGGGAATCAGTGGCCACACTGGAGTCCCGCTGCCACTCTGCATGGCAATCGGCCTGGGATGGAGGGAGGGCAGCAATTGGGGGGGGGGGGGGGGGGGGGAGGAGTAGTCTGCTGGGGGGAAGCCTGCCCCAGGGGGGGGGCTCTGCCGGATCGCCATTGCTGGGGGGTTGGGCTGTGCATCGGGGCGCTCTGGGATGGGGGGTGGTCTCAGCTCTGGCCCGGGAATTGCTGTGGGGGCCACAGTCAGGCCGTGGGAGGGGGGGGGGGGGGCAGAGGGGCAGCACTGCGGGGGTCCTGGGCTGGCCAGCGATCGAGCTGGCCAGGAAACGGGGAGAATGCGCAGAGTTCCAGAACTGTCTGACTCCGGCATGAATAGGCCCCGCCCCCATGAGTTTTTAATAATATTCATGACTGGGACTTCCGCAGTGCACAGAGTGCGGAGATTCGGGTGAGAAGCTGAACTGACAAAACAGTCGGGATCCAGAACAGTTTTCCCGTCAATTCAGCGCTTTTGGGAGAATCGCAGCCTATGTCTCTGTAATGGCCACTAAATGATACTCAATACTCATTCGTGATGATTTGTGCCGTCAACTCATTTACCTTGTTTCGAATTTTATGAGCATTTGGGTAAAGTGCCCTTGTGCTAGTTTTTATACCTTTTTGAATCCTAACATCTCCTGAGTTCTTCTCCTTTTTAATTTTTTTGTAATTTTGCATGTAGTTGAAACCTCCCCACGTTAACCTGCTGTTTTGCTTCCCATCAACCATTATACTTCCCATAGTTTCACCCTTCCCTTCCCCCCCGACTTGCTAGTTTAAAATCCTTGTGACCACTCTATTTATCCTTTCCGCTAGAACACTGGTCCCAGATTGGTTCAGATGAAGACCGTACCAACGTTACTGATGCCAATGCCCCATGAAATGGAACCCTTCTTTCCCGCACTACTCCTTTAGCCACATGTTCACTTCCCTAATTTTCTCATCCCTGTGCCAATTCGCACGTGGCTCGAGTAGTAATCCAGAGATTATAACCCTTGAGGACCTGTTCTTTAATTTAGCTTCTAAGTATTGATAATCCCCAAACAGGTCCTATTTCCTAGTCTTGCCTATGTTGTTTGTCCCAATGTGGACCACAACAACTGGATCCTCCCCCCTCCCATTCCAATATCCTTTCAAGCCGGTCAGACACATCCCTCACTCTGGACCGGGCAGGCAACATACCATGCGGGACTCACGATCTGGTTTACAAAGGATGCTATCAATCCCCCTAATATAGAATCCCCTACAACTGTCACTTGTCTTTTTGCTCCCTCCTCTTGAATGACATCCTGTACCATGGTGCAGTGGTCGGCTCGCTTGTCCTCCCTACAGCCCTTTTCCTCATCCACACGGGGAGCAAGTACCTCACACCTGTTGGACAAGGTCAAGAGCTGAAGCTCCTCAGTTCCTGAATTTAGGATCCCCCTACCTACCTCACTTGCAGACGCATCCCATTGTCCCTGACCACTGGCTGAACTTGAGGTACTTAATCTACCGGATGTGACCGCCTCCTGAAACAAAGTGTCCCCCTCCCAGATGTCCGCAGCATCTGAAGCTCAGACTCCAGCTCATTAATTCTGAGCCAAAGTTCTTTGAGCAACCACCACTTGCTGCGGATGTGGTCACTGCAGCTCACAATGGGATCTGCCAGCTCCCACATCATACAGCAACAGCACCTGCCCAGCCATCTCTACTTAGTTTACGAAATTAGCTTTGCTCTTATAGTGGGAAGGCAATGGGCACTCACTCCCCAACACACTTCCCCCACCCATCTACCTCTGGACACCCTTTGCCTTCCAGGCCATCCTTCAAGGATCGTAAAATCCAGTCCATAGTGTCGGCCTTTTCTCATTAATAGCATTTACCAGAATGAACCAGAACTCAATTCCCTGACTAGGGAATGTGATCCTGCAGAGGTGCTATCTTTTAAATGTGAAATTAAACCAAGACCCCCCTCCACAGTAAGAAGTCTTACAACACCAGGTAAAAGTCCAACACCTGAGGAAGGAGCAGTGCTCCGAAAGCTCGTGATTCCAAATAAACCTGTTGGACTTTAACCTGGTGTTGTGAGACTTCTTACCATAATGGGTGGATGCAAAGAAATTCCTTGGTAGTTCTTCCAGTGTCCTGGCCAATATTCCCTCAGCTGATCATCTATTCAATTGACGCCATGCAAATTGGCTATCACATTTTCCTACATCGCAACACTTCAAAAGTAGCATAAAATTCTCTGGAATATCCTGAGATCATGAACAGGTGTTGTTAAACAGGAGTTCTTTATTTCTTGTTGAGCTTTGTGTTTGTTTCAACTACTAAGGCTTGGAAAAATCAGCCAAACCTCCCACTTCTATTCAACAAACCTAAGTAACTTTGGAATTTGAGTCACAAACGTAAGTATTGTTAGGTTACTTTGGAGATGAATTGTACTAACAATGTAGATTGTTTCAGTAAGACATCTTCCAAACCTAGAGAATAACCTTTCACTTAGTTGCACATTTGTCCAGTCGAAAATCTTTTTTTTTTAAGTATTGCTCTCAGATTCTCTCCTTGTGTTTTCCAGTTTTCAGGTTAAAGAAGAAAAATCTTCCAGGCATCAAGTTAGTGATGAAAACTGTTCTGCTTACAGTTATTTGCCATCTCCGAAGGCTGTGGGCATTGCTGTGGGAGAGAAAAGAAAGTTAGATCATTTGTGATGATTGTAGATAATTCATTCAAATGCCAGATACTGTGTACATCATGCTGTAAATGATTGTGAAGTTTTAGCTAAGCTTATTGTAGCTTAGATCAAAATGGCACAAGGTTTTTTGAAAAGTAGTAGAACACAAGTATTAAGAATCATAGTGTTACAAATTAGGACTTTTCCTTTAAATGAGATATTCTATTTCAGCGCACCCTAATATACAGAGTTTGGACTGTTTTGCAGCTGTTCAAAATTGAAACTGTTCATGTTGATTCACCAACTTCTGTCTAGAATATGATTGCATTGTTATACAAAGAAGCTTTTTTCAAATGGTAATTCTAAAGGAAGCATTAAAGAAGCATCGGATTTCAAGATCTTGATTCTTTTTCTAATACGCAGTGTTGTAAGATTTTATTTTTCCAATCACTTTTTTTTAAAATTAAAACCTTGTGCCTGATCATAAAAGCCAAGTTATAGTTATAGTGAAAAATGTTTGGATATATAATTTTAATTCTGTTTGAAGGGATGAGAAGTTAGGGTATTAAATGACTGGATAAAGTGAGGCCAAAGTGTTTCTGGTTACTCAGCCCTACTGCATTGCATTACCGCCAACCCTTTCTCTCCTGATTAAAGGATGTGAAAAGCATGTGATAAAAACCTCATCAAAGCGATTCCTTCCATTTGCCATTATTATAACCGCCACCAACGTAATTTGAATCCTGACCCCATTTCCTTCTGCCCCATCTTGCCTCAGCTGAATAAACCAGCGGCTGCCAGTGGTTCCCACGCCGCACTGGCTCAGTGGCTAGCACTGCTGCCTCACAGCGCCAGGGATCCAGGTTCGATTCCTGGCTTGGGTCACTGTCTGTGTGGAGTCTGCACGTTCTCCCCATGTCTGTGTGAGTTTCCTCCGGGTGCTCCGGTTTCCTCCCACAGTCTGAAAGACGTGCTGGTTAGGTGCCTTGGCCATGCTAAATTCTCTGTCAGTGTACCCGAACAGGCGCCGGAGTGTGGCGACTAGGGGATTTTCACAGTAACTTCATTGCAGTGTTAATGTAAGCCTACTTGTGACACTAATAAATAAACTTAAAATTTTCAACAGCAAATAAAAATCTGAAGAATAAACACATGACTTTTGGTGAAACTTTTACCATCAGTGGATTGATAATGGAAAGTTTTACACACCACGTGGTACCTTGAGAGGAATGGATCCAGAAAATCATCTCTGCTCAGAACTTCCCATCAGTGGTTCCTAAAGCGAGAGAAATCTTTTTACAATGAATATTTCAAAGAAGGGATCTGCCAAGCACAGATTATCCTTGTGTACTCTGGCAATGACAGGATAATGAGCTTGCTGCCGAGACTCCGATGGTCCCACATTCCTTGGCTCCATTCCCCTTTGTTTTATTTTTCTATTATGTGAGCTACTAATTGAGAACTAACTAGGTGTTTCTGGTGGGAAATTGCGTTTCTGTTCAACTTAATTTCGATGAAAGGCTCACAATGACGTGCAGATGACATCTTCATTGAGAAGGGGGTGTGGTTTCACTCATCGGATGTTTTGTTGATTAGCTGAGTTCTCCTGCAATTCCTTCTCGGCCTTTTGGCTAAGATCAAGTGTAGTATCGACATGCTGTACTTGGTTGAAGTCATTAGGTTGCATTTTAGCTTCATTTGAAGCTATTTTTAAAAGCGGCATCTCAGCCTTTTGGCTAAGATGCAAATTAGATCAAGCCTTGGAGGAGGAGCTATGCCTACTCCAATCAGCTTGGATCAGGTAGATCAAGCCCAAGACAGGAGGTGAGAGCCCTGTCTTGTCAGTTTGGATCAGGAATGTCTCAACTTGTTGAGACTCTGAATTGGACTTGATTTGATTGAATTGGATTTTTTAAAAAAAATTTCTTCTGAATTACAGAAACTTTATCAACTTTGATATGAAAACCTCTCTAAGACAACTTTTACTGCATCTGAAACTAAATTAAATCTACAGCGATAAGTAGCTATAAGTATAAAGGACTCCTGCTATTTCATAGAATCCCTACAGCCCATCGAGTCTGCACTGACAACAATCCCACCCAGGCCCTATCCCCGTAACCACACGTATTTACCCTACTAATCCCCCCGATACTAAGGGGCAATTTAACATAGCCAATCCATCTAAACTTCACATCTTTGGACTGTGGAAGGAAACTCACACAGACATGGGAAGAACATGCAAGTTCCACACAGTCACCTGAGACCGGAACTGAACCCAGGTTCCTGGTGCTGGGAAGCAGCAGTGCTACCCGCTGTGCCACCGTGCCGCCCCATCCGTTCACTTCATATAAAATATTTTAGTCATTGCATTAAGTCTAGCTATCAGTAGCTAATTGCAACAAAAACAGAAAATGCTGGAGAATTTGAGCAGGTCTGACAGCATCTGTGGAGAAAGAATAGAGCCAACCTTTTGAGTCAGGGTGACCCTTTGTCAGAGCTGCATTAGGTCCAATGCACAATTTTTCAAAGAGAAAACCAACCCCACCCCTGCCTTTACCACCCTCCCCCCCCCCCCGCCCCCAACTTCCTGCAATCCAAAACCAGGTGTGAGGGCTACTGAAACCTTCTCATTGCTGCATCACCACCAGCGCGAATTGAGCCCAAATGTTAGCTCTGTGACATTGTAACTGCCGGGAGAAGAAAACATTAATAGCAAATTTATTCCAACATAGTGACTGTTGTAAAGATGTGTGGTTGTGTTTTTGCAAGGTGCAGTGAAGCAGAAAAGCATTGCACATTTGCAAATTCCTTAGAAATCTATCTGTGCACAATCTTGAAAGAATCCGTATTAATTATCCACATCGCTGTTTTATTTTGCCTGATTTTGTATTCCACTATAAATAGAAATTGTTCCATTTGATGTTTATAAGGATGAACAGTTTTTGCTCCAATCATTTTAATTTGCTTTTCCCTTTCAAACACAGGCTTAATCAGAAATGATTTTTTTTCCCTCTGCCCCGAAGGAATGAAAGGTTTTTCGATGTGTATATGGAAGGCTATAGTTTCACTGCCATTACATGCGATTTGTGAAGTGATGCAAACTTGCTGTTTAATTATCTCAACTTGAGGTCCAATTTTTATAGTGTTTTTAGTATTTTGATTTCAGGTTAAGACTTTGGACTGTTTACACAAATAATATTTTTAATTCCCTACAAACAACGTTAGAATCTCTGGTAATCTCCTGGTGGTCCTGCCTTGTGTCCGTACTCCCTGTTCTTTGGCAGGCAACCAATTTTTTTTTTTCATATTTGATCCTCAGTGGTCTGCAATTGTGATGCACCATGTGTTGCTGTTTTTCTTTCCATGCATCTCCGCACAGATAAATATCAAAATAATTAATTTCAGATTATGCTTAAAACTCCACCAATATTGCTGACCCAGCCAATAAGCCAATATTAACGGGGCTTATAGCAGAGCAAGGTTTATATCACTTCAGCACCTCCAGACCATTTTCTGTAGCAAGTCTCAACCAAATTCTGCAGCATGTGAATGTAGTTTTGTAGTTTATGAAGCATGTCTCTCCAGTGTTTGGGGATATATCTCAACTTTAATCTTTTATGGACACTGTATAAAACAGCTGGTGATATTTATTTAGAAAAATTGTGCACTTTAAATGATTAAAAGTAGTTTACTGTGCTTAGTCTCTTGATTGCGAGAACAATTGCCGCTTAATGCAGATCTGATACCCAGGACACGACCTTTGAACTAAGATGCTCGAAATCCTGGGATTGTTTCCTCCTGATCAAAGCTATGTAAATATTCAGGAATTTAAAATAATTCGCTGGTGAGATGACCAAGATACCAACACTTCTAGAATCGGGGCCAGGAGCCCAGGTCCAGATGAAGGAAAATATGCAAGAGTTTGGATTCAATCAGTCTGGAACGAGCTGCCAGAGGTAGTAGCATGATGTGGAGATGCCGGTGTTGGACTGGGGTGGGCAAAATAAGAAGTCTCACAACACCAGGTTAAAGTCCAACAGGTTTATTTGGTAGCACGAGCTTTCGGAGTGCTGCTCCTTCATCAGGTGAGGTAGTAGAAGAGGCGGGTACAATTTAGTCTTTAAAAAGTAAGTAGTCTCACAACACCAGGCTAAAGTCCAACAGGTTTATTTGGTAGCATGAACTTTTGGAGCACTGCCCCTTCATCAGGTGAGTGCAGGATTTGTTTAAAAAGCATTTAGACAGTGACATGGGTAAGATAGGTATAGAGGGATATGGGCCAAACACGGGCAATTGGGACTAGCTTAGTGGTTTTTAAAAAAGGCTGCATGGACAAGAAGGGCCTGTTTCCATACTGTAAATCTCTGTGACTCTAATTACTTTATACATTTGGAAACTGATTGTCCAGGGAAGCAGATGATAAGTTAATAACAAATCAGATAAGTATAAAGTTTATTTATTATTGTCACAAGTAGGCTTACATTAACACAGCAATGAAGTTACTGTGGAAAATCCCCTAGTCGACACACTCCGGCACCTGTTCGAGTACACTGAGGGACAATTTAGCATGGCCAATGCACCTGACCAGCACATCTTTGGAGTGTGGGAGGAAACCAGAGCACCCGGACGAAACCCACACAGACGGAATGGGGAGAATGTGCAGACTCCATGCAGACAGTGACCCAAACTGGGAATTGAACCCAGGTCCCTGGTGCTGTGAGGCAGCAGTACTAACCACCGTGCCATCCAGTATATGAAGTTTTGAGTGATTGGGAACGGAAGAAAATGGACTGCAGACTTTTTTAGCATACTTGGTATATAATACCTAATTTTCTCACCTGACTAAGTATATAGCAATTAAGTGTTAAAGGTAACCAATAATGGAGCTGCTGTTCAGGATTGTAATGGTGTAGGTTAACAATGTTTTTCACTTTGGTGCATACCTGTTAAACTGGTCTCTGAGCTTCTATTCGATTGTGGGCCAGGGTTCCATAATTCCCATGCATTTCACAACATGTGATTCACCATCAGCTAAATTGCAAGATGTAAAATGCGTAGCAATTAAGCCTGCATATGAATAGAAATAGGATGTGACATGACACCATTCAGAACGAGGACACAGTTTAGATTTCAATATCGTTACAATGGGAAAAGCTCTACTGGGATGGAGAGTAAGGATTTCTTTTTTGTAAAAGTTGGTAGCAGAGAAACGCCGCAGCAGCTGGTGAGGTTTGCCAACTCCTGGAGGCTTGCTCGTGTGACGTTTGATCATGCAATATTACTTGCAGTTTGCAGCTGTTGCTCCATTATTTTATTTTCTAATTGGGGCCCTCTACGTTTGAATGGCTTTGCACAGAGTGTCACCCAATAAGTGTTAGTGCTCACAAGAACAGAGGTGTGGGGAGAGAGAGGCGGGGAGTAGGGAATAGGGGGAAAAAAAGGTAAATTTAAGTCCTGAGGTCCTAATTTGAAACTGTGTGTGACTGCAATACCTTCAGGCAGAATTATTCGACTGCTGATGTGCACCATCTGTGACTGAATTTTTTTAATGTAATTGTTTTTATGTACCGTTGATTCCTGTTTCTTCTGTCACAATCTGTGCGCAAATAGAATTGTCTTGATGACCCTAATATTTCAATCCTCGTTACTTTTAGGGCCATTTTGGCAACTTGTTCTGTGACTCACTGACCTCAGGAGGGAGACGCTATGCAATTATGATTCTATTCTAGCTCGGGTTGGGTGACCATCTCCCCAAACTGAATGCAGCTTCTGATCTGCTTTTTCAGTGTAGCCAAGACTTGCTAAAATATCTAGCAATGCACTTCTCTGCTCCTTGTGCCACTCCATCAGTTCTTCATGTGATGGATTAGAAAAAGAGTGGCTTTTGCATAATGCCTTTCCCAGCCTCAGGACGTCCCCGAGCAGTTGACAGCCAATTAATTACTTTTTGGAGCATGATTTTGTAATATAAGAAGGATTAATACCAGGCTAAAGTTACCCCATGTCATAGCTAGGATTTAAAAGAGACCCCTATATTGACTGGGACTCACTTAGTGCTAGGGGCGTGAATGAGGCAGAGTTTGTAAGGAGCATCCAGGAGGGCTTCTTGAAACAGTATGTAGATGGTCCAACTAGGGAAGGGGCCATACTGGACCTGGTATTGGGGAATGAGCCCGGCCGGGTGGTCGATGTTTCAGTAGGGGAGCAGTTCGGGAACAGTGACCACAATTCAGTAAGCTTTAAGGTACTGATGGATAAAGATAAGTGTAGTCCTCAAATTAAGGTGCTAAATTGGGGGAAGGCTAATTAAAACAATATTAGGCAGGAACTGAAGAATGTAGATTGGGGGCAGATGTTTGAGGGCAAATCAACATCTGGCACATGGGAGGCTTTCAAGTGTAAGTTGATAGGGATTCAGCTCTGGCACATTCCTGTAAGCGTGAAGGATAAGTACGGCAAGTTTTGGGAACTTTGGATTACGAGAGATATTGTGAGCCTAGTCAAAGAGGAAAAGGAAGCATTTGTCAAAGCTTGGAGGCTGGGACCACACGAAGCAAGTGTGGAATACAAGGAAAGTAGAAACTTAAGCAAGGAGTAAGGAGGGCTAAAAGGGGTCATGAAAAATTACTGGCCAGCAGGATTAAGGAAAATCCCAAGGCTTTTTATACATATATAATAAAGAGCAAGAGGGTAGCCAGGGAGAGGGTTGGCCCACTCAAGGACAAGGGAGGGAATCTATGTGTGGAGCCAGAGGAAATGGGCGAGGTATTAAATGAGTACTTTGCGTCAGTATTCACCAAAGCGAAGGACTTGGTGGATAATGAGTCTGGGGAAGGATGTGTAGATAGTTTGAGTCATGTTGAGATCAAAAAGGAGAAGATATTGGGGTTCTTGAGAAACATTAAGATAGACAAGTCCCCAGGGCCTGATGGGATATACCCCAGAATACTGAGAGAGGCAAGGGAGGAAATTGCTGGGGCCTTGAGAGAAATCTTTGTATCCTTACTGGCTACAGGGGAGGTCCCAGAGGATTGGAGAACAGCCAATGGTGTTCCTTTGTTTAAGAAGGGTAGCAAGAATAATCCAGGTAATTACAGGCCAGTGAGCCTTACAATAGTGGTAGGGAAATTATTGCAGAGGATTCTTTGAGACAGGATTTATTCCCACTTGGAAATAAGTGGACGTATTAGTGAGAGGCAACATGGTTTTGTGAAAAGGAGGTCGTGTCTCACGAACTTGATCGCGTTTTTTGAGGAAGTGACGAAGATGATTGATGTGGGTAGGGCAGTGGATGTTGTCTACATGGACTTCACTAAGGCCTTTGATAAGGTCCGTCATGGCAGACTGGTGCATAAGGTGAAGTCGCATGGGATCAGAGGTGAGCTGGCAAGGTGGATACAAAACTGGCTCAGTCAAAGAAGACAGAGGGTAGCAGTGGAAGCGTGCATTTCTGAATGGAGGGCTGTGACAAGTGGTGTTCCTCAGGGATCAGTGCTGGGACCTTTGCTATTTGTAATATATATAAATGATTTGGAGGAAAATGTAACTGGTTTGATTAGTAAGTTTGCGGCCGACACAAAGATTGGTGGATTTGCAGGTAGCGATGAGGAGCATCAGAGGATACAGCAGGATATAGATCGGTTGGAGACTTGAGCGGAGAGATGGCAGATGGAGTTTGATTCGGACATATGTGAGGTAATGGATTTTGGAAGTTCTAATACAGATAGGAAATATACAGTAAATGGCAGAACCCTTAAGAGTATTGATAGGCAAAGGGATCTGGGTGTACAGGTACACAGGTCACTGAAAATGGCAATGCAGGTGGAGAAGGTAGTCAAGAAGGCATACGGCATGCTTGCCTTCATTGGCCAGGGCATTGAGTTTAAAAATTGGCAAGTCATGTTCCAGCTTTATAGAACCTTAGTTAGGCTGCACTTGGAATATAGTGTTCAATTCTGGCCGCCACACTACCAGAAGGATGTGAAGGCTTTGGAGAGGGTACAGAAAAGATTTACCAGGATGTTGCCTAGTATGGAGGGCATTAGCTATGAGGAGGGGTTGGAGAAACTTGGTTTGTTCTCACTGCAACGACGAAGGTTGAGGGGCGACCTGATAAAAGTCTACAAGATTATGAGAGGCATGGACAGAGTGGATAGTCAGAAACTTTTTCCCAGGGTGGAAGAGTCAATTACTAGGGGGCACAGGTTTAAGGTGCGAGGGGCAAGGTGTAAAGGAGATGTACGAGGCAGATCTTTTACACAGAGAGTAGTGGGTGCCTGGAACTCGTTGCCGGGGGAGGTAGTGGAAGCAGATACGGTAGTAACTTTCAAGGGGTGTCTTTACAAATACATGAATAGGATGGGAATAGAGGGATATGGTCCACAGAAAGGTAGGGGGTTTTAGTTAAGTCGGGCAGCATGGTCGGTGCAGGCTTGGAGGGCCAAAGGGCCTGTTCCTGTGCTGTAATTTTCTTTGTCCTTTGAGAGTTTTGGTCTAAAACTTCATTTACCCTCTGCACACAGACCACTTCTCAGATTGGTTTTGGGGTGGAGCTCTAAAATTAAGTTGGCAACAAAGGCACCCGCTGTTGCTTTGAACTAATCGAGCAAATGAACAGTGGGGTGTGGAGTCCGACTACACCTTAAAAACACTTTCATTAGTATGTGTCCTGGAGCAATGTGTATTAATCTGGAGAAAAGTTGCCATTCACCAGTGTTTAAAAAGATTGGATTGAATTCTGAACTTTGGTTACAATGTCACATAGCAATGCGTGTCTCCTTCAACTTGATCACAGTAACTTCATTGCAGTGTTATTGTAAGCCCTACTTGTGACACTAATAAATAAACTTAAACTTCACCCAAGAAACAAAAATGTTACTGACAAATTGAAGAAAAGTCAGATATGTAAATATTATTGCATTTCGATTGAATTTTATTGACCATAAAAAGAATGGCAATATACCTATTAATATATTAACTATTTCAGTTCTGCTCTAACTTTGATACTTTTACAGCAAGCTCTGAATCCTGTCTATTCTTTTCTTCCTGGTATACATTTGGTAAGTTAAATCTTGAACCGGCAAATCGTACAATCGGGGCAGGGACACAAAAAAAATAAGAAATAGGTTTGAGTTCACAGGCACAAACTGAACACCAAAATACCAACTCTGGGGTGGGATTTTCTATGCGATTGTAATCAGAAGGTTTTACACTCAAAACTAAGCTAAAATGTAAAGTTTGCGCTGGTCACAGCAAAGCAATTGGATCACCAAGGAAACCGCCAAATCCTCGCTATGTATTCCTCTGTTAAGTATGAAAATTGAAGTTTCATACCATCTCTTTATCATTCATTTTCATTTAGCACAGCATGTTTTAAGCTGTGGAAGTTTTGACATGACATACGGGTGCCGTAAAATTCATGCAAGGAACAGCATAAAGGGCGGAATTTTGCCGGCACGTCCGCCTGAGGTTTGTATGATCCTGCCCGAGGCCAACAGAGAATGCCGTTCTCCGAGTCTTGCCTGCCCCCGGAATGGGGACGGGCATGCCGGTAAAATTCCGGCCGCAGTGTAGGTTGAAGTGAAGAAATTTTTTTAAAAGATCAGTCAAGTGATTTTAGAATCATAGAGTCATAGAATCCCTACAATGCAGGAAGAGGCCATTCAGCCCATTGAGCCTGCTCCGACAACATTTCCACCCAGACCTTATCCCCATAACCCCATGTATTTATCCTGTTAATCTCCTGACACTAAGGGCCTGATTTTACCATTTTCATTCTAAGTGCTGAATCTGGGCTCAATTCAGATCCGATTTGGAAATCTGCTTTCAGGCGCTCCCATACGCACTCAGCCTGAAAAAAAATCGCGAGTCTGAATCGTGCTGTGGGCGGGGCTGAGCGCCCCCAAAACGATCGGAGCTCTGAACTGCGCATGCGCAGTTAGAAAAAAATTTGAAAAATGCGCCACTGTCACATCGCTCCCGGGGCGCAAACAGCGGATAAAGCGGCCCGGAAGCGATGGCCCCCACAGACATCACCCCACCCCCACAACATAGCTGTCCCCCTTATCCACCCACTCCCGCCCCGCTACTCAGACCAATCATGACCCTCTGCCCCCTTTCCCCCCGCCCCCCCACCGGTTGCCCGCAGAGTGGCAGCGGACCCACCAGAGATCCATCTGGCCCTCTCCCCCCCCCCTCTCCCTGAGAATGATCGGGCCCCCCGCCCCACCAGACAATGATCAGGCCTCTCTCCTCCCTCACCCCCATCCACCAGACATACATCTGACCCGCCCCCCCCTTCCTCACCTGAAAATGATCGGGCCTCCCTTCTCCCGCATCCCCCCCTCACCAGAGAATGATCTGACGCCCCCCTTCCCCCCCCCCCCCCCCCACCCACCAGACAACGATCTGGCCTCCCTCCTCTCTCCCCCCACCAGAGAATGATCAGGCCTTCCTCCCCTCCCCCCATCACCGATCTGAGTCAGAGAGCCGTTGGAAGCTCTGAACTTACCTCTCCAGAAGCTGGAGCGTCCGAAACAGACTTTTATTTAGCATGTCCATTTTGGGCTGATTCCAGATTGGCAAACGCGGTGGTAAAGGGGGAAATGCTGATAAAGTTGGGCGGGCAGTTCATTAATTCAATTGAAATGCATGCAAATACATTTAAATCTCTGTTGCGCCCGTTTCTGGCGCGAATCTGATCGTGGCCATTCCCGATCCTGGGTAAAGTGGCCATCTGCGCGGACGCAGGCGCAGATCGCATTAATGGCCTCACACCCGACTTTACCACGTTTTCGCACCCGAAAACAGGCGTGATGCAATGGTAAAATCGGGCCCTAAGGTGTACCTCAGGGATCTGTTTTGGGGCCACTGCTGTTTGTAATATTTATTAATGATCTGGATGAGGGTATAGTTGGGTGGATTAGCAAATTTGCTGATGACACCAAAGTCGGTGGTGTGGTAGACAGTGAGGAAGGGTGTCGTAGTTTGCAGGAAGACTTAGACAGGTTGCAAAGTTGGGCCGAGAGGTGGCGGATGGAGTTTAATGCGGAGAAGTGTGAGGTAATTCACTTTGGTAGGAATAACAGATGTGTTGAGTATAGGGCTAACGGGAGGACTTTGAATAGTGTGGAGGAGCAGAGGGATCTAGGTGTATGTGTGCATAGATCCCTGAAAGTTGGGAATCAAGTAGATAAGGTTGTTAAGAAGGCATATGGTGTCTTAGCGTTTATTGGTAGGGGGATTGAATTTAGGAGTCGTAGCGTTATGTTGCAACTGTACACAACTCTGGTGCGGCCGCACTTGGAGTACTGTGTGCAGTTCTGGTCCCCACATTACAGGAAGGATGTGGAGGCTTTGGAGAGGGTGCAGAGGAGGTTTACCAGGATGTTGCCTGGTATGGAGGGGAGATCCTATGAGGAGAGGCTGAGGGATTTGGGATTGTTTTCGCTGGAAAGGCGGCGGCTAAGAGGGGATCTTATTGAAACATATAAGATGATTAGAGGTTTAGATAGGGTGGATAGTGATAGCCTTTTTCCTCTGATGGAGAAATCCAGCACGAGGGGGCATGGCTTTAAATTGAGGGGGGGTAGTTATAGAACCGATGTCAGGGGTAGGTTCTTTACCCAGAGGGTGGTGAGGGATTGGAATGCCCTGCCAGCATCAGTAGTAAATGCGCCTAGTTTGGGGGCGTTTAAGAGATCCGTAGATAGGTTCATGGACGAAAAGAAATTGGTTTAGGTTGGAGGGTCACAGTTTTTTTTTTAACTGGTCGGTGCAACATCGTGGGCCGAAGGGCCTGTTCTGCGCTGTAATGTTCTATGTTCTATGTTCTATGTTCTAAGAGTCAATTTAGCATAGCCAATCAACCTAATCCCCACATCTTTGGAATGTGGGAGGAAACCAGAGCACCCGGAGGAAACCCACACAGAAAAGGGGAGAACATGCAAACTCCACACAGTCACGCAAGCTGGAATTGAACCTGGTTTCCTGCGCTGTGAGGCAGCAGTGCTAATCACTGTGCCGCCCAGGATATTTGCTTCCAGTTGCGCCTAAATTTCTGGGTCTAATTTTGCATCTGTTTTGAGCCAGCATCCAGTAAATCACAGCATATAAATTAACCTGCCGTAAAAGATTACCTCATGTTTTTTGCATATACTGAACGTGCAAGTTTACCTTCACCAGCCCTCTTCCAGTTACTATAATTTGCATAAGCCTCAATTTTGCATCCCACAAATGCATGTTTTACTTATCTGTACCTTATACCTGGGTGCAAGGGATACTATGGCTGGAATTTTACCGGCACACCCGCAAGACCAACGGAGAATGCCGCTCTGTGAGCCTCACCTGCCCCGATTCTGAGGCGGGCGTGCTGGTAGAATTCCGGCCTATGACTGTGACGCTACATTCTGCACTCTCTCCTTTTGTTCTCTATGAATAGAATGCTTTATCTGTACAGCGCACAAGGAACAATACTTTTCACTGTACACCAATACATATGACTATAATAAATCAGATCAAATCAAACAGTGGGTGACGTGCAAATTTAAGACAGGCTCATACAGAGCAGACCGCGCATGGAGGACGAGGAAGAGAAACATGTCTTCAACAAAACAAATGAAACTGGTTTCCTGCTAAAAGTAGCAACGTTTGCTAACTCTTCAGAAAACTGTGCTGCAGTGAGGGAATTCACAGTGTTCGTGATGAACTGGTGTGGGAATGGAAGAAGGAATCTGCCCTGCAGAAGGTGCCCAAAGCCAAATGCAAATACACTATCACAACTGGGAATAGTCACTGGCCTGATCTGGAGAAACATATATCAGAATGGGTCCTCGAAAATCGTCAGAATGTTTACATTGTTACCATTGTTACACAATGTATACATATATATATATATATATATATGCACTTGAGTGGGCCAAATCAAACCTTGAGTCTAGCAAAGGTTTCACCAGAGCTGGTTGGTGTAGCCATATTATGGGATGAAAATGCCTAATAGACACCATAGAAACATGACAGCACAGAAGAAGGACATTCGGTCCATCTTGTTCATGCCATCCCAAAGTCATCCAGGTGCCCTTTCTAATCCCAGCTTCCTGCACCTGGCCCATTGCCAATTAACTTACAGCATTTCAGGTACCGCACTTGAAGTTGCAACAGAAGACATGCTACCAAAGTTCGCTCACTTGCTACCAAAAGATGTCGATGCCAAGATTACCAGTTTTCAACAATTCATCATCAGACATCAGCAAAAACATGAGTATCCATTAGGTCACATCAGCAACATGGATGAAAAACCCCATGAATTTTGATAGACCCAGTAACCGAGCTGTGGGGTGGAAAGGTTTGAAAACATTTCGAACCTTCCCCCTCAGACACCCTTCCACCTCAGCCCCCTCCTCCCGACTACTCAGCCAGGCCGAGCACCTTGGCAGTGCCAACCATGCACTGCCCCCTAGCACCTTGACACTGACACCCTGACTTGGCGCTTTGGGCCCTGAGGGGTCTCGAGGAAGTAGATCCAGTGGCCATTTGACCCTCTGTCGCTACCAGGCTGCAGAGGCAGTGTCCCTCAAGGCTGCTGGGGTTTGGGTGGGCTCAGGTTGGGGGCAAGGGGTTGACCTTGCCACTCTCCGCCAGGATGGGGGTGTCATGGTTGGACTGCCCCTTCTAGCCCTGGCCAATCTGAAGATCACCCCTGGCATGTTGATTTCAGGCAACCCTGTGATCAATATCTGCATTCCTACTTGTCAGCTGTGCAAATTCTGAAGTGACCAGGTCACTTTCACCTCCATGCCTCCATTTATTCAGGAATCACTGCTCCGCGAAAAATGCCATGGGATCTTTGAATGACCAGGTAATAGAGTCCAACACCTAGAAACCAGCACCTCCAGCAATAACCGGGGTGAGTATTTCAGTGATTTTGTTTTGATTCTTACATGGGGAGCTTCAACCCCAGTCTTCTGATTCTGGGACAAGGACTGTTGACTGTGCAAGGCTACAATGAAACAATATTGCTTAAAGTAAAACAAGTTGAAAATTTCAGAGAAATTTGGTTTTTAAAAGCACCATAGGAGAGTAAGATGCAACACTCCAATTCACTGTTACCAAAACTTAGACATATACAATTGTGAGCGGTGCAATTGACAGAATGTGCCCTTGTGCTGGTTTTGTTGATGTGACGTTATGCTCAGGACTGACATCACAATCACACCGTCAATATGCCTGAGTTAATTATATGAGAGGTCAGGAGAAGTAAATAGCCATGAACATGTGAATGCACTCCAGGTTTTGAACTTACATTGTAAGTACTGTTTTCTTGAATTTTGTTGCATAATCTTTTTAAATGCAGCATGTTGCACAACTTCAAAACATGCTTTTCTTATTTAATATTATTGCTAACCATTCCCCCTCCCCTCCCCTTCCTCAATTCACAAGATACAATTTTCACAAATATGATATGTGGTTCGGGCGTAGCATGAACAGAAGTCAGTTCTCCCACCCACACACTGGGGAAAATTGTGCTTTAAGCAAATTAGCACACATTTGATTAGCGAGCA
This sequence comes from Mustelus asterias, assembly GCF_964213995.1. Classification (NCBI taxonomy): domain Eukaryota; kingdom Metazoa; phylum Chordata; class Chondrichthyes; order Carcharhiniformes; family Triakidae; genus Mustelus; species Mustelus asterias. Next base: position 22,037,728 of record NC_135809.1, read on the forward strand.
TACTACCTTCTTTGGGCAGGAGAGTTAAGCTGACAGCATAAGATGGTCCATGGAATTGCAAGCATAATCATGATTGAACCATTCTTTTTAAACTTCAATTCAGGTATTACCTTTTCCAAGATATCAATATATGATATTTTAGCTTAAAGCACAACAGGTCTGTTACTCTTTTCTCCCAATTTTCTGACATTTTAAGTAATAACTATTACATTTGTTTCTTTCTGGTCTGTTACGAACCCCACTGATGTTGCACATGAGGGTGTCCCGAAACCCAGAAGGGTGACTTAGAGCACCGGTTCATTGTGGTATTCACGTCTTTTTGATATAATGTGAGGAATGATGTACAACCCAGTGAGGAATAATCCAGTTGCCTTGTAAATAATTAGTAAAGAGTATTTATTATCTTAAAAGAAAACCAAAAGCACATACAATAAGAAGGAAAATCATACAACATGACGCTTAAGCATACTGATGACTATACATGTATGCAATTTCACATGAAACTATTCCTTGGTCTCCAACACTTACTTATTGCAGGTATCTGCCTTGTTTGAGCGTTCAATGCAGCTAATTTATTTGTAAACTGGAGCATAAACTGCCTGATGAGTTTTACAGTTAATCCCAATGCCTCAAGATCCTGAACTGCCTCACAGCGCCAGGGACTGGGTTCGACTCCTGGCGTAGGTCACTTGGGTGTGGAGCCTGCACATTCTCCCCGTGTCCACGTGGGTTTCCTCTGGGCACTCCAGTTTCCTCCCACAGTCCAGCTGGTTAGGTGCATTTTCCCTCAGTGCTCCTGAGCAGGCGCCAGAGTGTGGTGACCAGAGGATTTTCACAGTAATTGCAGTTTTAATACTACTTAATGTAAGCCTACGAGTGACAAATAAATAAACTTTAAACATTGGGGGCGATTTTACCATTTTGATTCTAAGTGCTGACTCTGGCCGCAATTCAGATCCGACTTGGAACTCTGGTCTCAGGCGCCCCCATACGCACTTAGCCTGAAAAAAATGTCGCGAGTCCGAATCGTGCTGTGGGCGGAACTTATCGCGCCTGAAACACTGCAGCTCCGATCGGAGCCTTCAACTGCGCATGTGCAGTAAATTAAAAATTTGAAAAACGCTTCCCTGTCACATCGTTCCCCGGCCGCAAAAAGCAGATAAAGCAGCACAGGAGCAAAAAGCAGGAGCGATGGCCCCCACAGATATCGCCCCACCTCCACAACATAACTGTCCCCCTTATCTACCCATCCACACCCGCTACCCAGACCGATTACGACCCTCTGCCCCCTTTCCCCCCACCGATCACCCGCTGAGTGGCAGCGGTCCCCCCTTCCCCCCCCACCAATTGCCCACAGAGTGGCAGCGGACCCCCGCCCCTGCCCCCCCCATCCCTCCACCAGAGATCCATCTGGCCTGCCCCCCCCACCAGAGAATGATCAGGCCCTCCCTCCTCCTGTCCCCTCCCCCCACCAGAAAATGATCATGCCTCCCTCACTCCTCCCGACCACCAAAGAGGGATCTGGCTCTCCTCCTCTCCTCCAGCACCCCCCCCGCCCCCCCCACCCACCACCAGAGAACGATGTGGCCTCCCTCCCCCCCCCCCCCGCCCCCCCACCAGAGAATGATCAGGCGCAGTTCCTATCGTGGCCATTTTCGGGCCTTGGTAAAGTGGGAATCTGCGCAGACGCGGGTGCGGATCGCGCTATTCACCTCACGCCTGACTTTACCAAGTTTTCGCACCCGAAAACAGGCACAATGCAATGGTAAAAATCGGCCCCATTGTGTCAGGAAACTGAGTGAAATGTTATCTCTGCATTGAGAGACATGAACTAATAATGCCAGATAAAACCTTGAAGATTGTTAGAATACATTCATTGGAAGTGTAATTATCTGTATCTTACCTCATATTTTTCTTCTCTCTGGTTTTGTGTGGGAATTGTTTGAATCAGTAAAATTTAATTGAACCAGGCTTTTAACATAATTACACTTGATGTAGCAGATCATTTTATATTCATTCATGGGACATGGGCGTTGCTGGCTGGCTAGCATTTATTGCCCAAGCCTAGTTGCTCGAGGGCAGTTGAGAGTCGACCTGGATGTAGGCCAGTCCAGGTAAGGACGACAGATTTCCTTCCCTAAAGGACGTTAGTGAACCAGATGGGTTTTGCCGACAATAAACAATGGTTTCATGGTCATCAGTGGATTCGTAATTCCAGATTTTTTTTTATTGAATTCAAATTCCATCATCTGCCAAGATGGGGATCGAACCCGGGTCCCCAGAACATTCGCTGAGTTCCTGGATTAATAGTCTAGCAGTAATACCACCAGGCCATCACTTCCCCTCAAGATAATAGCAGAGAAAATAGAGCCATAGATTCCCTGCAGTGCAGAAAGAGGCGATTCGGGTCTGCACCAAATCTCCGAAAGAGCATCTTAACCAGGCCCACCCCCTGCCCTATCCCCGTAACCCTGCGCATTTACCATGGTTAACCCTCCTAATTGACACATCGTTGGGCACTAAGAGGTAATTTAGCATGACCAATCCATCTAACTTGCACATCTTTGGACTGTGGGAGGAAACCGGAGCACCCTGAGGAAACCCACGCAGACACGGGTGAACGTGCAAACTCCACATGGACAGTGACCCAAGACCGGACTTGAAGCCAGGTCCCTGGTGCTGTGAGGCAGCAGTGCTAACCACTGTGCCACCGTGCCGCCCAAAATATATTTATTTCAGGCAGAGATAGGAGTATTGTGTATCTGGCAGCTATGGAAACATTTAATTGGAATTGCAAGGTCCATTGCCAGGATAAATACTGAAGAGAATATGTATCTTAAACTGAGGCACTTATTAAAATAATACAATTGATAACTTTCATTTACCTGAACGGACACCAAGCTACTGCTATATCAGAGCGGACATATTTCCTATTTTGTACAAAACATGTAGAAGTCAGAGTGCAATTTTTGCAAAACAAGGAGTGAAGCATTGAGCAGCAGCCACCACAGACCAAACTATTAATGTCAGACTGGAGGACGATTTTCCCAAAATAATTCCAAGGGCCCAACTCCAGTTCAACGGTATTACTGACACACCCAAACTCCCCATCACTACCCCTGACCATCCTCTCAACCCTCCAACCACGCACCCAATCTCCCCAACCACTACTCAGCCCCTGACTACCCCTCAACTAACTCCTGACAAACTGATTTGTCCCAACAACCAACTACCCCCCTCATGCATCCACCTGCCACTTACCCCCTTGCTGACGTAGTTACCTCCCTATACCTACTTGCCTGCCACCGTATCTATCACCCTCTTACCTGCCACACTACCCCCTCATCTACCTGCCTGTCATTGTATCTATCACCCTCCTACCTGCCACCCTACCCCCTCACCTACTTGCCTGCCACCCTTACCGCTCACCCGCCCACCTGCCATCTACCCGTACCCTGACTTAGCTGCCTCACTACCCTTCACCTATTTACCTGCCACCGTATTGATTAATCCACTTACCTGCCATCCAATACCTTCGCACACCGTTTTGCCACCCTACATCTCCTATCCTCCTGTCAACCTAATCCCTCATCCACTCTCCTGCCATCCTAGCCCTCATCTATTTACATAACTCTACTCCCTCACCCATTTACCCTCCTACCTACCTCCCCACCCACCCTTTTGCCACCTTAGCCCCTCACCCATTTACCTGCCACCCTACCAACACCACCACCCCCCCCTCCCCCCCCCCCCCCCCCCCCCCCCACCTCCCCCTCCCTTTGAGAGCAGGGAACTGGAGTCTCACACTCGCATTCTGCAGTTAAATAAAGGTAATTAGACATGAGCACAGGCTTGGCCCTTGGACTGAGCAGGAAGGTTAAAAGATAGGATAGTTAATAAGCAATGATAGTTTTTTTAGGAGATATTCAATTCCTCCCAACTAAAATATATTCCAGAGAGGAAGAAAGATTGTAAAAGAGGAAAAAACATCCATTGCTAAGCAAGGAAGTTAAAGACAACATAAAGTCATAGAGGTTTACAACACGGAAACAGGCCCTTCAGCCCAACTTGCCCATGCCGCCCTTTTTTTTTAAACCCCTCAGCTAATCCCAATTGCCCGCATTTGGCCTATATCCCTCTATACCCATCTTACCCATGTAACTGTCTAAATGCTTTTTAAAAGACAAAATTGTACTTGCCCCTATTGCCTCTGGCAGCTTGTTCCAGACACTCACCACCCTCTGTGTGAAAACATTGCTCCTCTGGACATTTTTGTATCTCTCCCCTCTCACCTTAAACCTATGTCCTCTAGTTTTAGACTTCCCTACCTTTGGGAAAAGATATTGACTATCTAGCTGATCTATGCCCCTCATTATTTTATAGACCTCTATAAGATCACCCCTCAGCCTTCTACGCTCCTGAGAAAAAAGTCCCAGTCTATCCAGCCTCTCCTTATAACTCAAACCATCAAGTCCCGGTAACATCCTAGTAAATCTTTTCTGCACTCTTTCTAGTTTAATAATGTCCTTTCTATAATAGGGTGACCAGAACTGTACACAGTACTCCAAGTGTGGCCTTACCAATGTCTTGTACAACTTCGACAAGACGTCCCAACTCCTGGATTCAATGTTCTGACCAATGAAACCAAGCATGCTGAATGTCTTCTTCACCACTCTGTCCACCTGTGACTTCACTTTCAAGGAGTTATGAACATGTACCCCTGGATCTCTTTGTTCTGTAACTCTCCTCAACGCCCTACCATTAACTAAGTCCTGCCCTGGTTCAATCTACCAAAATGCATCACCTCGCATTTGTCTAAATTAAACTCCATCTGCCATTCATCAGCCCACTGGCCCAATTGATCAAGATCCCATTGCAATCGGAGATAACTTTCTTCACTATCCACTATGCCACCAATCTTGGTGTCATCTGCAAAACTTACCAACCATGTCTCCTATATTCTCATCCAAATCATTAATATAAATGACAAATAACAGTGGACCCAGCACTGATCCCTGAGGCACACCGCTGGTCAGAGGCCTCCAGTTTGCAAAACAATCTTCTACAACCACCCTCTGGCTTCTGTCAAGAAGCCAATTTTGTATCCATTTAGCTACCTCACCCTGGATCCCGTGAGATTTGACCTCATGCAACAACCTTCCATGCGGTACCTTGTCAAAGGCCTTGCTAAAGTCCATGTAGACAACATCAACTTCACTGCCCTCATCTACCTTCTTGGTTACCCCTTCAAAAAACTCAATCACATTTGTGAGACATGATTTTCCACTCACAAAGCCATATAAAGTAAAACATAAAGACAACTACTAAGGCATACTATATTGCAAAGGCCAGTGGCAGACTGGAAGATTGGGAAACTTTTAAAGATCAAGGAACAGTTACTAAAAAAGTAATGAAAAAAGGAAAGGTAAATTATCAAAGAAAACGAGCACAAAACATAAAAAGGAGAGCAAAAGCTTCTATTAGTATATAAAAGGGAAGAGAGTAGCTAAAATGAATGTTGGTCCCTTGGAGCATGAGACCAGGGAGTTAATAGTGGGGAACACAGAAATGGCAGAGAAGCTAAATCAGTACTTTGCCTCAGTTTTCACAGTGGAGGACATTAGGACCATTCCAATAGTAACAGGTAATGCAAAGGTAATAGAAGGGAAGGAACTCAGTACAATCACCATCATTAGGGAAATCGTACTCAACAAACTGTTGGGATTGAAAGCAGACAATTCCCCAGGGCCTGATAGCGTATATCCTAGGGTTTTAAAGGAAGTGGCAGTGGAAATAATGGATCCATTGGTTATAATAGAACAAAGAACAAAGAACAAAGAAAATTACAGCACAGGAACAGGTCCTTCAGCCCTCCAAGCCTGCACTGACCATGCTGCCCGACTTAACTAAAACCCCCTACCCTTCCGGGGACCATATCCCTCCATTCCCATCCTATTCATGTATTTGTCCAGACACCCCTTAAAAGTCACTATTGTATCTGCTTCCAATACCTCCTCCAACAGCGAGTTCCAAGCACCCACCACCCTCTGTGTAAAAACCTTGCCTCGTACATTTCCTTTAAACCTTGCCCCTCACACCTTAAACTTATGTCCCCCAGTAATTGACTCTTCCACCCTGGGAAAAAGCTTCTGACTATCCACTCTGTCCATGCCCCTCAAAAACTTGTAGACTTCTATTAGGTCGCCCTTCAACCTCTGTTGTTCCAGTGAGAATAAACCAAGTTTCTCCAACCTCTCCTCATAGCTAATACTAGGCAACATACTGGTAAATCTTTTCTGTACCCTCTCCAAAGCCTCCACATCCTTCTGACAGTGTGGCGACCAGAATTGAACACTATATTCCAAGTGCGGCCTAAAACTAAGGTTCTATAAAGCTGGAGCATGACTTGCCAATTTGTAAACTCAGTGCGCCGGCTGATGAAGGCAAGCATGCCATATACCTTTTTGACTACCTTCTCCACCTGCATTGTCACTTTCAGTGACAAAAGAGCTGAATTCCAGAGGTGAGGTGAGAGTGACAACCCTTGACATCAAGATGGCATTCAACCGAATGTGGCATCAAGGAACCCTAGCAAAACTGGAATCAATGGGTATCAGGGGGCAAATTCTCCACTGGTTGGAGTCATATCTGGCACATCGGAAGATGGTTGTGGTTTGGGGTGTCAGTAATCTCAGCTCCAGAACATCTTTGTAGGAGTTCCTCAGGGTAGTGTACTAGGCCCAACCATCTTCAGCTGCTTCATAAGATCAGAAGGGGAGATGTTCGCCAATGATTACACAATGTTCACCAATATTCATGACTCCTCAGATACTGAAGCAGCCCATGTTGATATGCAACAAGATTTGGACACAATCCAGTCTTGGGCTGACAACTGGCAGTAACATTCATGCCACACAAATGCCAGGCAATGACCATCACCAATAAGAGACAATCTAATCACCGCTCTTTGACATCCAATGGTGTTACTATCACTGAATCTCCCACTGTAAACATGCTTGGGTTAACATTGACCAGAATCTCAACTGGACACACCACATAAGCACAGTGACTACAAGGTAAATGCGTAGTGGTCCATTTTGGCAGGTCAAATGGGATGAAGGACTACAATATAAAGGGAAAGACTCTTAGTACTGTAGAGGATCAGAAGGACCTTGGGGTCCGGGTCCATAGGACTCTAAAATCGGCCCCGCAGGTGGAGGAGGTGGTTAAGAAGGCGTATGGTGTGCTGGCCTTTATCAATCGAGGGATTGAGTTTAGGAGTCCGGGGATAATGATGCAGCTATATAAGACCCTCGTCAGATCCCACTTGGAGTACTGTGCTCAGTTCTGGTCGCCTCATTACAGGGAGGATGTGGAAAAGATTGAAAGGGTGCAGAGGAGATTTACAAGGATGTTGCCTGGATTGAGTGGCATGCCTTATGAGGATAGGCTGAGGAGCTCGGTCTTTTGTCCTTGGAGAGACGTAGGATGAGAGGAGACCTAATAGAGGTATATAAGATGTTGAGAGGCATAGATCGGGTGGACTCTCAGAGGCTTTTTCCCAGGGTGGAAATGTCTGCTACGAGAGGACACAGGTTTAAGGTGCTGGGGGGTAGGTACAGGGGAAATGTTAGGGGGAAGTTTTTCACACAGAGGATGGTGGGCGAGTGGAATCGGCTGTCGTCAGTGGTGGTGGAGGCAAACTCAATAGGGTCTTTTAAGAGACTCCTGGATGAGTACATGGGACTTAATAGGATGGAGGGTTATAGGTAGGCCTAAAAGGTAGGGATATGTTCGGCACAACTCGTGGGGCCGAAGGGCCTGTTTTGTGCTGTAGTTTTTCTATGTTTCTAAGAGTAGGTCAGTTGCTCGGAACACTGCGGCAAATAACTCACCTCCTGACTCCCCAAAGTCTGTCCACCATCCACAAGAAACAAGTCAGGAGTGTGATGGAATATTCTCCACTTGCCTGGATGGGTGCAGCTCCAATAATGCTCAAGGAGCATGATACCATCCAGGACAAAGAGCCCACTTGATTGGCACTCCATCCACAAATATCCACTCCCTCCACCACCAATGCTCAGTAGCAGCAGTCACTGGGTCAAAGCCATGGGATTTCCTTCCTAACGGGATTGCGGGTCAACCCACAGCACGTGGGTTCAAGAAGGCAGCTCACCACCACCTTCTCAAGGGCAACTAGGGATAACCAGCCAGCGACACCCATGTTCTAAAAATGATTAAAAAACACAGGGAAGGGTCCATGAGGGACATGGAAGGATGTTAACACTGGATTTTCCTCAGCACTAACTTCAACATCTGAAACCTCACCCACCTTCAAGGCTTCTCCCTCCAACACTGCCTACTTCACCTCGTCCACCTCCTTTTGTTATGAGTTTTTTTAAAAATTGCTCTGTATTTATTGTGCATCTGGCTGCGACTTGAATGTAAATTGTGCTCTGTTACATCTGACTTATGTTTATTTTGTATTGTTTATGAACATATTTATACCTTCATTTGAAAATGATTCTGTTCAGATTCGTGGTTTATTTCAGTAATGTTATTCTGCAGAATGTGTATTCATGCAGACAGTACCATGACCTGTACACAAGAAATGATTGTCAGTATCTCGGGTGTCTTGGCACAGGTATGGTGTGCCAGAGCTGCTGAACCATTTAGATTGTAGTGCTTTGTCATCCTTCCTACACAACCCGGCAACTTTACAATTCAGTTATAGTTAACTGCTATGTTTTGATGTTGTAATAACACATGTGTAGCAGTCTGTAAAGTTTATGAAAACCACTTATTAACAAAAATAATGTAAAACATACAAAATTTTGACACCATTGTAACAAGCTTTACCTGCGCTATGATATTTGTAATAAGAACTGCCTCAATCTTTTCAAATTTTTAGAAATAAATATATTTTTTAACGTTACCTCAACAGTTCTGTTGCCTTATTTTTGAAAAGATGGGGGGGCATATCGTTGATTTTAAAAGCTCAATGTCCAAAAGCAGCAGCGACCAAGCGATCTTGAGCTGTCCTTGTGGCAGCTGGAGCCTGGGTCTCCTCACGTGCTCCAGGAAGCTCATCTGCTTCAGGCTTCACATTGTCCTCCTCCAGTTCCTCCATTACTGGTGCCGAGTCACCTTCAGAGTGAAGGCTCAGACCTTGCTGGAAGGCAAAGTTGTGCAATGCACAAGACGCTACAACAATCATATAATCATAGAATCCCTACAGTGCAGAAGAGGCCATTTGGCCCATCGAGTCGGCACCGATTCTCTGACAGAGTATCTTACCCCGGTCCTTGCCCCCACCCTACCCCTGTAACCCCGTGCATTTACCACGGCTAATCCATCTGACCTACACATTTTGGGACACTAAGGGGCAATTTAGCATACACCTAATCTGCACATCTTTGGACCGTGGGAGGAAATCAGAATACCCAGAGGAAACCCACGCAGACAGGGGAGAATGTGCAATCTCCACACAGACAGTCACTCAAGGCCAGAATTGAACCCGGGTCCCTGGCACTATGAGGCAGCAGTGCTAACTACTTGCCACTGTGCCACCAATCCTTTAGGCTATCTTTGAGACTATCTCAGGTGCATCCTGTCATGTGCCCCCGACCTGTCCAGAGGTCAAAACCATGACTAAAGATCCAATTGTCCTCTCCATCACCTGATGTGTTGCTACCTGTGCTGCATTGTATTGCTCTTGTGCTTCATTGTTGGTGCTCCAAAATAGTGCCATAAGCCATATTCTCAGTGGGTATCCTTTATCACCCAATAGCCACCCTGTAATTCCGAATGATGTTGTCATGGCCCAGTGTAATGTTGAGTTCACAAGGATGAATGAGTCATGGGCATTTTCCCAGTTGTTAGCATTTACATTGAGGATCCTTGTTTGTGCATCACATTTAAAGAAATTTGGGTAGCACGGTGGCACAGAAGTTAGCACTGCTGCCTCACAGCGCCAAGGACTTGGGTTCAGTTCCAGCCTTGGATCATTATCTGTGTGGCGTTTGCACATTCTCCCCGTGTCTGCATGGGTTTCCTCCAGGTGCTCTGGTTTCCTCCCGCAGTCCAATAATGTGTGGGTTAGGTGAATTGGCCATGCTAAATTGCCCCTTACCGTCAGTGGGACTAGCTAGGGTAAATGCATGGGGTTATGGGGATAGGGCCTGGGTGGGATTGTGGTCGGTGCGGACTCAATGGGCCAAATGGCCTCCTTCTGCACTGTAGGGATTCTTTGATTTTACGAATGGAACTCCTTCCTGTTGATGAACAAAAGATCCCCATCTGCTATTGCCTTCAATGGAATATATGTGACAGCGACAGACCCAATGGGCACAATTTTACCATCTCACTTGTCCCAAAACCATAAAATCCTGTCCTGGGCCAATGGACCTTTCCATGTTCCGCCCCTCGCCCGCTCCGATTCCCATGGCAGACGGGGCAGTAAAATTCCGGCCAATGACTTTTGCGAAACCGGCAAACCTGGAATACGATGGACCTCTCCTTTATCTTCACAGGGGACATGTCCAAACTAATAAGCTCTGAAGCTCTACGGAAAGTTACCTTCGTTGCCTGGTGAATGCAGGTCCTCGCAGCACTCAGTGAAATGTTACGTATGTCACTGATGCCATGTTGAAAGGACCAAGATGCAAAGAAATTCAGCGCTGTCATGAGTTTCATCTCCACTGTTAAGGCAGTGCGGCAGTTCAAGTTTGGTTCAGTTCACAGCCTGGTGGTATTATCACTAGACTATTAATCCAGAAACTCAGCTAATGTTCTGGGGACCCGGGTTTGAATCCCGCCACAGCAGATGGTGGAATTTGAATTCAATTTTAAAAATCTTGAATTAAGAATCTACTGATGACCATGAAACCATTGTTGAGTGTCGAAAAAACCCATCTGGTTCACTAATGTCCTTTAGGGAAGGAAGTCTGCTGTCCTTACCTGGTCTGGCGTATATGTGACTCCAGAGCCATAGCAATGTGGTTGACTCTCAACTGCCCTCTGAAATGGCCTAGCAAGCCACTCAGTTCAAGGGCAATTAGAGATGGGCAATAAATGCTGGCCAGCCAGCGATGCCCATGTCCCACGAATGTAGAAAAAAAAAGTTTGTCTTCAGGTCTTCCTTCAACATCTCACAAAGGAGTCCCATTGCTTCCTTGCTGAAGCGCAGTCTCCTGACACATAGCTCCTCTGACTTAATTCCATATGATGTCCTTTGCCTGTACACTCTCAGGGGTGGGTGATTGGTTCTCTTCCTCAGCATGCAAAGATGTTGCCTGACAAGATCCCTGTGCGTACTCGAGCCCTCAAAAGAAGGAGTGTGGTTTCAATAAGCAAAGCTGCCATTGTGATGCCGCAGTAGTTGAACTTGACTCCAGCTCAAGTTTTCAATCTGGATTCTGGAATACCTGTCACAGAGTCATTTCATATCACAGCTTCCAGGAGGCTTGCAAGTGTCATCTTGAGCATCACACTTTCCTGAAACATTTGAAATAGCCAAATTACATTCTTGTCACACTAAGTGCAGAACTCCTTTTCATCATATATCAAATTCACTACTTAAGAAGCTTCTAAAGATCAACATTGCATTAAAGAGACTCTTAAAATTGGAAAATACCACATTGCACTAAAATGCACCATAAAAATAAATTTTACAAATGAACTTTAGTTGAATGTTATGACAGACAAGTCCATGATTCCATGATCCACTTTGCTACATACCAAAGCACTTTTTAATGGAATTAGCAACAGAATTTCATGACAACGTTGCAAAAAGATTATAATTTATGGGCGCAATTCTCAGCCCATTCGCCGTGGGCACAAATCCCATATTGGCCGCCAAATCTCGTGAAAGGGCAATAACGGGATGGCAGCAGTGAGATCTCAGTCTAAGATCTTCCCCGTGCCCCGCTGGCGATATAATCGGGCGTGAACCTGATTTCCACAAATTTTGAATTCATTTAAACATCATTATACATCTCAACACGGTTGCTTCCATGGGAATCAGGGGGTAAACTCTCCACCGATGGAGTCACACCTAGCCCGAAGGAAGATGGTTGTGGTGGTTGGAGATCAATCATATATTCCAGGATATCTCTGCAGGAGTTCCTCAGGGTACTGTCCTGGGCCCAACCATCTTCAACTGCTTCATCAATGACCTTCCCTCCATCATAAGGTCATAAGTGGGGATGTTGACTGATGATTGCACAATGTTCAGCACCATTCTCAACTCCTGAGATATTGAGGCAGTCCTTGTCCAAATGCGACAAGATTTGGACAATATCCAGGCTGGACTGACAAGTTACAAATAACATTTGGACAGCACGGTGGCACAGTGTTTAGCACTGCTGCCTCACAGCACCAGGGACCCGGGTTCAATTCCGGCCTCAGGTGACTGTCTGTGCGGAGTCTACACATTCTGCCTGTGTCTCTGTGGGTTTCCTCCAGGGTGCTTTGGTTTCCTCCTACAGTCCAAAGATGTGCAGGTGAGGTGGATTGGCCATGCTAAATTGCCCCACAGTGTCCAGAGATGTGTAGGTTAGGTGGATTAGCCATGGGAAATGTGTAGGATTACGCGGATAGGGCTGGTGGGCGATTGGGGGGGTGGGGGGGGGGGGGGGGGGGGGGGTGGTGGTGGAGTGGGCAGCATGGGATGCTCCTTCGCAGCCAGTGGGCTGAATGGCCTCTTTCTGCACTGTAGGAGTTCTGTAGCCACACAAGTGCCAGGCAATGATAATCTCCAACAAAAGCAAATCTAACCATCGCCCCTAAACATTCATGACATTACCTTAATTCACATTGCCCCCCCCCCCCTTGTCTTCATCAGCACTGTTAATTGTGCACTGTTACCTCCGTGCCTGAAAACAGTTCCAATCCCGTTTTCCCCCTCAAATCTCCTTTGGACTGGGAATATTTTGCAATGTATAACTTTTATTCAGAATGATTTTCATTGCTGGAATCTAATAATATCACGATACAGGGATTAGGTTAATTTTACTTGAAAGACATAATCCATTAGCCTGAACTCAAGTAAACATCATCTCTACATGAACATTACTCCTTTTAATTATATCTTATCTTGTCCTCCTGAGGAATGTGCACAGATGCAGTGATGCCTGTTTATTTCATGTTGTTTTATTTTCCTGTTTTTAAAGCGCCTCTGACATTTGGAGTGGATGCAGCAATGGTGTTGGATGCTTTTCATTGTGCTGAATCTTTCCATGTTCTGCCTATCAGCGACTGAACCAGAGCGTAAGCAGGTCAGATTCAATCCCAAGGGATTGCCTACGCCAGCACTTCCAGAGACATAGAAAACTGTCTCTCAAATAGGAATTGTTGTGAGGCTGGTGGAACATAATTTCCATTTCAGAGTTGGATTAAGATAGATATTGCCTCAGTTGTGCTGCAATTTTGATGCCACTCTCTGTTTTACCATGGTACCAACATTAATGACTTATAGCACAGTGGCACAATGGTTAGCACTGCTGCCTCACAGTGCCAGGGATCTCGGTTCGATTCCGGCCTTGGGTGACTGCGTGGAGTTTGCACATTTTCCTCGTGTCTTTGTGGGTTTTCTCTGGATGCCCCGGTTTCCTCTCACAGTCCAAAGATGTGTAGGTTAGGTGGATTGGCCACATTAAAATTGCTCCTCAGTGTCCCAAAAGATAGATATACTTTAGATAGATTATGATGTGGAGATGCCGCCGTTGGACTGGGGTAAGCACAGTAAGAAGTCTCACAACACCAGGTTAAAGCCACAAGCACAAGCCACAAGCACAAGCAAAAGCTTGTGGCTTGTGCTACCAAATAAATCTGTTGGACTTTAGCCTGGTGTTGTGAGACTTCTTAGATAGATTAGCCATGGTAAATGTGTGGGGTTGTGGGGGAAAGGGTCTGGGTAAAGATATTCTGTCAGAGGGTTGGTGCAGACTCGATGGGCCAAATGGCCTCCTTCTGCACTGTAGGGATTCTATGACCCCATACAGCTATCCGATTGGGGAAATTGTAGCTGAGTATGGGGGAGGGTTAAAGTTTTTGAAGTTATTTATTAGTGTCAGAAGTAGGCTTATATGAAGTTACTGTGAAAATCCCCTTGTCGTCACACTCCAGCGCCTGTTCGGGTACACTGTGGGAGAATTTAGCATGGCCAATGCACCTAACCAGCACGTCTTTCGGACTGTGGGAGGAAACCGGAGCATCCAGAGGAAACCCACGCAAACGTGGGGAACTCCACACAGACAGTCACCCAAGGCTGGAATCGAACCTGGGTCCCTGACTCTGGCAGCAGCACTGTGCCACCGTGCCACCCCAAGGGTGGAGGGGTTTTCCATCTTTGTGCACATCCCTGCTCACCCAGCATTCCAATAAAGGAGATGGCTTCCATGTTAGCAAATCATTGGAAGGATACTGATGTTAAAACATTTTTAAAAATAAAATGTAAAACATTCTCTGCACTAGCTATAAAGTGGAACTTGCTTCAAGGTCACTTTAGACCATTTCCATTAAATAAAATTGTGGCGTGAATTTAGTTGAATTGTGGATTCTATAATAATTTGGTGATTTTGATATTGAATCAACACACAGGAATGTGTTTAAAACTTACATTTTATGCAAGCTGTTCGGGTGGAGAGTTCCAGCTCACTTGAGTCTACCGTTGAAATTTTCCCCACTGGCCTTGTGCTCTTGTCGGAGTTTGAAGGAACACAAATAGTTACAGTCAATGTAAGGAAGGATTACACCTACTCTTTTATCTCAGAGGACTTCCAATGCATCCTGCACTTCGGCGCACTGCAAACGCACAAACAATTGTGCAAAAGGCAGCCAGGAATTCCAGTGATTTGTATGCATGTCAGCAGAGGGGTGAGGGGGCTTCACTGTTTGGACAGTTGCTTACTTCATTTGCTCGTGTGGTTTGCCTTATTTAATATTTCACACATGTCAAGCTGTCTTTGCATGTGTGGACACTCACACAGGCACAAACTGTGGTGAAGGACTGGAGGTGTAATCACTGTTTTCCAATGGCGTGCACTGTTTGTGCTGATTCACACTCCTGTGAGAACAGATGGTGATGGTGGGTGGGGGAGGTTTATTTAAGTGTAAACACAATGCTGAGTTAGAGCTGTTTTATTCTTTTCTATATTTATTCTGCTTCCACAATGTGAACAGTATCAACCAAAGAAATTATCACTTTTTTCTGGCAACCTTCTTTTACCATTATCTTATTTGAATTTTTACACTTATTCCTCCAACCTTCCAACGTGGTAAAGAATCTGACAGTGAACAGTTTGCTGTACTGTCACTCTTCTCCTTTTGTACTGTTTCCTGCTTCTCCGACTGTATATTAATCTCTATGATATTAATCTCTATGATATATCCGTATGAATCATAGAATCACTACAGCGCAGAAGGACGCCATTTGGCCCATCATGCCTGCACTGATAACAATCCCACGCATGCCTATCACCGTAATCCCATGTATTTACCCTGATAATCTCCCTGACACTAAGGGGCAAGTTATCATGGACAATAAACCTAATCTTTGGACTGTGGGAGGGAACCGGAGCACCCGGTGGAAACCCACGCAGACACAGGAAGAATGCGCAAACTCCACACAGACAGTATCTGAGGCCGGAACGGAATTCTGGCGCTGTGAAGGCAGCAAACAAAGCTAACTACTTATCTCTTACCTTCAGTCCTTTGAAGATAAGTAGGGCAACTTAGGTTATCAATGAAATTATGTTCCTAGCCCGTTGCTGTTATATATCAAGACGGGTGATGTTACTAGTAATTAACTAAAAGGAGCTGTATTTTAATCCTTTTCCTTTGCCATTAAG
The DNA here is from genome assembly GCF_964213995.1 of Mustelus asterias. Taxonomy (NCBI): domain Eukaryota; kingdom Metazoa; phylum Chordata; class Chondrichthyes; order Carcharhiniformes; family Triakidae; genus Mustelus; species Mustelus asterias. The sequence goes on from NC_135809.1 coordinate 22,053,579, forward strand.
ACTGCAGGATTTCATCGGTGGAGATGGGATGAGGGTGGGCTCATGGTTTTAGTAAAAAAGATTTTTTTCTGTAATTAGTCTTTGAAATAGTTCAGGATCCAAGAGGTCCGACATCGCAAAAACTCTCTTCTGTGAGATCCAATTAATTTAGGAAGCTGTGACAGACGAACAACAATCAATAATTCTTTGAAAAATATTTTAAAAGTTTAATGACTGCTTCACAGTGTCGTCCAAGCCTTTTGTCAGGGCGGGTCACACAAGTGCTTTGGAGCCAGGCATTTTGGTTGCATGCAATTTTGGAAATTTTTGCTTCACTTTCTTATTGGCAGGTTTGAGAATCACTAGGTAGCAATTCAGGCAGAATAGTATGGTGATCTGGTGCCACCTGCTGGTGTAAAGCTTGCACTGTCTTTACAATCTCTCTGAGTCAGTCCCACTCCAGCCTTGCGCACATAATCTAGGCTAACATTTTAGTGTCTACTGCATTGATGAAGGTGAAGTGAGATATTACTATCAGGCATACCAACTTCTGGCTAAGATGTTAAACTTAAAGCCCGAGCATCTGCCCTTCAAGTGGATGTAAATGATCCAGTGATACAATTTCAATAAGAGCAGGGGAGATATCCAATTCTCTGTCTTACATTTATTGCTCAGAGCACCAACAACAGGCTATCAAGCATTATATATATATATCTCACTGCTGTTTGGGAGGCATTTCCATGTTAAAATTGGCTACATGTCTGCCTACACTGCAGGACTGACTGACTACAATTCAAAACCACTTCATTGCCGCAAAATGAAGTGCGATAGTTTGAGGGCATGAAAGATGTGTAAACTTTCCTTCTTCTCTGCTCAGCCCAGCTAAACACATTCCAACATGGAAAAGTATAAAAATAAACTAGTTTATATTACAATTCATAAACTTCTGCTCGTGCTCTTGTACAAGTTTTTTTTAACATGTGGTGGCACAGTGGTTAGCATTACTGCTTCACAGAGCCAGGACATGGGTTTGATTCCATCCTTGGGTGACTCTCTGTATGTTGTTTGCATGTTCTCACCACGTCTGCATGGCTTTCCTCCGAGTGCTCCGGCTTCCTCCCACAGTTCAAAGATGTTCAGGTTAGGTGGATCGGCCATGCTAAATTGCCCCTTAGTGTCCCAAGATGTGTAGGTTAGATGGATCAGCCATGGGAAATGTACAAGTTTATGGGGATATTGTGGAAGTGTGGGCCTGGGCTCTTTTGGAATGTTGGTGCAGATTTGATGGGTTGAATAGCCTCCTTGTGCACTGTAGAGATTCTATGATCCTACCGATCTTGAGAACAAGCTTTTGGCCACTTGTCCTAACATGTAGTTTCGTGTCATATTTTTGTTGGATAACACTCTTGTGAAACACTGTGGGACACTTTTGTTCCTCTCCTATATGCTCAGGAGCAATATTTGGATTTCTGTCCCTAGTTCCAGGTGCAAGGCCCTGTGAAGGAACAAACCTGCACCTGGAGTTTATTGGACCTAGGCTAATATCCTGAACCCAAAAATACAGGTCAGTTTTTATTGCAGCTTCAGGAGGAGACAGTGATTGCTTAATATCAAATCATTCAAACCGCACAATTGAATACAAGTACCCTTTTACAACAATCTTGCATTTATGTTCTATTTTACCTGGTACCACTGATACACAACCTGCCCATCATTCCTGTAATTCATGGCTACTTGATAAGTTGTCACAATTTTTTCTGATATCTAAAGCTTTGCTTCATGCAACATTTCTATCACAGAAATGTAGTTTTAATGTGTGTCCTGTGATGAAGTATATTTTGAGGAGAGTTGAGGAATCAGGGTCTGGAGCATTTGTGCCTCCTTCACACCATCAACTCTTGGCACAGGGGTCACCTGAGAGGGTCCTGAGATGGTGTGGGGTGGGCAATTCTAAGGAAGTAACTGGAAAAGTGGTCCTCCAGATTGGCAGTGCCCAAGTGCCATGGCCATCGTACATGCAGAAAGCAGATCCTCCAGCAAGGAAGAGAATCTGAGATTGACTGGATGTAGGTTGATATATGAACTTTGCTTTGACAATACTCAAGGAAAGGTTAATTTTCATGTCTGCATAATTGAAGAGATCGAGGATGGCTTGCAAATCTGGTGCAGAGTGGGCAATGACACTGCAGTCAGCCACAAACTAGATCATGTATGCCTTTGGTGGTCAGTTCAGTTTTGGCACAGAGGCAACTGAGGTTAAAGAGTTTTCTATCTGGATTATATTTAATATTGACATGGGGGGGGGGGGGGGTGGCAGTTGATCTTTGATGAGCTGAATAACCACTGTTAGGTAGACAGGTAGACATAGCCGCATCCTCCAGATTCAATGAAAGGATCATTAAACAAACACTGGTGTCCTTCTTTGGCAGCATCCTCCAAGCCAATGGCCTCTGCCCTTGGAAGGGCAAGGGCAGCAGTCACATGGGATCACCACCACCTTCAAGTTTCCTTCCATACTACACACCATTCTGACTTGGAACCCTCTATCACTGTTCCTTCACTGTTTCTGGGCCTAAGTCCTGGGGCTCCCTTTCTAACAGCACTGTGGGTGTACCGATATCACATGGACTGTAACAGTTCAAGAAAGCAGTTCACCAGGCAATTAAGGGGAATTAGGGATAGGCAATGCTCAAGTCCCATGAAAGAATGAAAAGAAAACAGCAACCTCGTGGTTGACTGCAGGGGTAACCTTGGGATGGGGAAGCAGCAGGAAGCCATAGAGGATACTGCAAACAGGAGCCAGTGTGGAGAAGGAGTTTCTCCTAGCAACTGTCTATAGACAGAGGAGGAGCTACCTGCAAATATCAGAGAGACAGTGTCACCAAAGATTGTGCCTCTCCTGAGAGGCCATGACAGATCTTTGTGTCATGATGGTGGACGAGGTGCGTTCCAGTTTCACTGGTGATCACTGATGCTAAATTGCCCCTTAGTGTCCAAAATTGTGTAGGTTAGGTGGATTCGCCATGGTAAATGCATGGGGTTACGGGAATAGGGAGGAGGGGAGAGTCTGGGTAGCATGCTCTTTCAGAAGAGTCAGTTCAGACTCGATGGGTCAAATGGCCTCTTTCTACACTGTTGGGATTTTATGATCCTATGGGATAGTCTAAGGCACGTTCTAATGCTGGCTATCCTTTGAAGATGGTGGCAGCAGATCTGACTATCCCAACCTCCGGCTAGTAAATGGCTGATTCCCAACTATTAATTAGCTGCCCAATGCAACAATGCACCAAGATTGGGGATCGGAGTAGGAGAGCCAGTGCTCCTCGCTTCCAGTCCCATCTTCACTTCCCCACAGTGTCATGGTAAGATAATAAGACAGTTATCTCTTTTTAATCGATAAAATGTTGCTAAATTGAAATCTGAGAGTTGTGTAAACTACAAATCCCCGACATCTGGATGAAGAATAAACAAAGGCAGTCATGGGCAACAAACCTCTGAATAGATAAATTGGCCTTGGAGGAGTTAGAATCTGAATTTACTGGAATGATGACAGTGATAAGAGGTTACATTATGAGAACTCGTTGCATGGACTTAGGTTCTATTCCTTTGATTTGAAAATACTTTATTGATGTGTTTGAAATGATAAAACTATTTTACAGAACAGAAATATTTCCTTTGGTGGAAGAATCCAGAAGGTAGGGCGTAATCTTCAAATTAACACTAAGGAATTCAGGACTGAAATCAGGAAGCATATTTTCACACAAAAGGCAATGGAGTGTGCAATATTCTCCTTCTATAGGTTCTGAATGCCAGGTCCATTCATATCTTCAAGTTTGAGGGTGACATTTTTATTATGTAAGGGTATTATAGACATAAGACATAGGAACAGAATTAGGCCGCTTGACCCATTGAGTCTGCTCCGCCATTCAATCATGGCTGATATTTCTCTTATCCTCATTCTCCTGCCTTTTCCCCATAACCCCTGATCCCCTTATTAATCAAGATCCTATCAATCTCTATCTTAAAGACACTCAATGACCTGGCCTCCACAGCCTTCTGCGGCAAAGAGTTCCACAGATTCACCATATTCTGGCTGAAGAAATTCCTCCTCATCTCTGTTTTAAAGGATTGTCCCTTTAGCCTGAGGTTGGGCCCTCTAGTTCTAGTTTTTCCAACTAGTGGAAACATCCTCTCCACGTCCACTCTATCCAAGCCTTGCAGTATCTTGTAAGTTTCAATAAGAGCCCCCCTCACCCTTCTAAACTCCAACAAGTAAAGATTTAAAGTCCTCAACTGTTCCTCATACGACAAGCTCTTCATTCCAGGGATCATTCTTGTGAATCTCCTCTGGACCCTCTCCAAGGCCAGCACATCCATCCTTAGATATGGGGCCCAAAACTGCTCACAATACTCCAAATGAGGTCTGACCAGAGCCTTATACAGCCTCAGAAATATATCCCTGCTCTTGTAGTCTAGCCCTCTCGACATGAATGCTAACATTGCATTTGCCTTCCTAACTGCTGACTGAACCTGCACGTTAACCTTAAGAGAATCTTGAACAATGACTCCCAAGTCCCTTTGTGTTTCCGATTTCCTAAGCGTTTTCCCATTTAGAAAATAGTCTGTGTCTCCATTCCTCCTTCCAAAGTGCATAACCTCACACTTTTCCACATTATTAATGGGTATGGAGCAAAGACAGTTCGGTGGAGTTGAGATACAGATCAGCCCACCTTCCAAACCCACAAACTCTACCACCGAGAAGAACAAAGAGCAGCAGATGCATGGGAACACCACCACCTGTAACATGACCTCTCAATCACACATCATCCTGATTGGGAACTATATCACTGTTCCTTCACTGTCACTGGGTCAGAATCCTGGAATTCACTTCCTACCAGTATTGTGGGTGCACGGTGGGAGATAATGGCCTGGTGGTATTATCATTAGAATATTAATTCAGAAAACTCAGGTCTGAATCCCGCCACAGCAGATGGTGGAATTTGAAGTCAATAAAAAAAATCTGCAGTTAAGAATCTACTGATGGCCATGAAACCATTGTTGGTTGTCAGAAAAACCCATCTGGTTCACTAATGTCCTTTAGGAAAGGAACTCTGCTGTCCTTAGTTGGTCTGGTGGTAGGGTGGCACCGTGGTTAGCAATGTTGCCTCACAGTGCTAGGGACTCAGGTTCAATTCCAGCCTCGGGTCACTGTCTTTGTGGAGTTTGCACTTTCTCCCCGCGTCTGCGTGGGTTTCGTCCAGATGCTCCGGTTTCCTCCCACAATCCAAAGATGTGCAGGTTAGGTGGATTGACCATGCTAAATTGACCCTACTGTCAGGGGGATTACCAGGATAAATGTGTGGGGTTACGGGAATGAGACCTGGGTGGGATTGTGGTCGGTAGAGGCTTGATGGGCCGAATGACCTCTTTCTGTACTCCAGGGATTCTATGATTCTAAAATGATTCTACGAGTGACTCCAGAGCCACAGTAATGTGGTTGACTCTCAACAGCCCTCAGGCAAATACGGATGAGGAATAAATGCTGGCCAGCCTTGTCCTGCAAGTGAATAAAAAATAATCTACACTGGTTCAAGAAGGCAGCTCACCACCACCTTCTCAAGTACAAATTAGGGATAAGCAGTAAATGCTGGCCTACCCACCACTGTACACATCACATGGACAAATAGAAAAATGATGTGAACATGTTTGAGGGGCTGAATGGCCTACTTCTGTTCCTACGGACGTGGTCTCATTAATACCACTAAACTCGCACTGGCAGCATTTTATTGCACTCTTGATTTGACGCAAGGAAAATCAATGCAAAAGTCCAGGATTATCATGGTATTACATTGCTTTCAATGTGCACTTGCCTCTGCCACGAAATGTCCAAAATGAAATATTCATTTCCCATTTCCCAGAAATGAGATCCTCCCATCCGCTAAGCAGAAAAGTTCACTCGGAAAGAAAACTGAAAAGCAAAGCAGATTGACCAATCCTGGAACTTTCTTTCTAAGCCATGTTAAAAGTTCCCTCCTTTCATATTTTAGGCCAATATCCCTTTCATTTTCTACAACCATGGCATGGAAAATATGACCATGAATCCCGCAGGCTGCCATTAGTAACATAAGCCGGAGAATTAAATTCCGATCTGAATATTGAATCTTCTTATGGTCGATGAACTTGCCTTTCTGAGAATCTGAGAGAAACTCAGACAGAATGCATCTTACGATGGCAAGTTACAGCCTTGAATCAACCAAAATGTTTGCTAAAATATAGAAAATACGTGATTTCATTGAATAAAGAACTCTCAAGATTTTTCACTGTTTAATGGCTGTCCGGATTTGTTAAGTTTCTAACCTCTTTCATTGCTTCACTTCCAGAATAGCCTTGCTCTCAGGGCATAATAAATATGCAAGAATGTGTGACTAATATAGCATGCAATCTTACAGATTGCAAAAGTATTTTCTGAGCAATTTTAAAGTACCCCTTACACTAGGCAGCTGTAAAATTTGTGAAGCACTGTAAACAGTCCAAGACTGGTGTTTTTGTCTGGAAATCTGTCCATTGTTTTCGATGCGTGTATGAATTAGAGTTGGATGTTATTTTTACTATTTAGGGTTTTACTCTGCGTCACTGTGGTTAGCACTGCAGCCTCACAGCGCCAGGGACCCAGATTCGATTCCCGGCTTGGCATGTTGTCCCCGTGTCTGTGTGGGTTTCCTCCGGGTGCTCCGGTTTCCTCCCAGTCTGAAAGACGTGCTGGTTAGGTGCTGGTTAGGTGCATTGACACGGACTGTGGTGACTAGGGGAGTTTCACAGTAACTTAATTGCAGTGTTAATGTAAGCTTTACTTGTGACTAATAAATAAACTTTTACCAATAACTATGCCTGCTATATGTGATGAGGACTGTATGTTAAAATTAATGGGGTGGCTTTTAGTCTTTAATACCTAGGTATTAAGCCTGGCCTGGGCAGAGAGCAAACACAAAAGTTTGGTGGGAAGGATTGCACCCAATGGTACATGCTGCCTTTTTGCATTGAGTAAAGTAGATGGAAAATTGCTGGGGGTATGGAATTATGTCATAGCCCATCAAATTCCCCAAACCCATAAATTTTAGAGCTATGGTGAGAAAATAGGCTGTGGGATTATTTTTGGATTAAGAGTAGAGAGCAGCACACAGTAATGTGGAAAGCATATGCAGCCATTGTTCCATCTAGTGAGGGCTGTGGGTCTTTTCTGGCACTGCACTTTTTTATAGCTATGTAATGTGATTGTATGAGGAGGAATTAGGAAGCATTAAGGAATTTTATGTTGTATAGTACTCACTGTTTGGCATTTGCCTCATTCAACAGGCATCTTGCTCAACATTTAAATATGTCTGTGACAAGTTAAATCATAATCTTGCCTGTCCATTTAAAAAGATGGCAACATTCACCGCGTTGTGGTTCTGTAATGATACTATCCACATGGAAGAACAATAAAGAAATGAAAATGCTGTCACGTGTTTGCACAATTCCCTTGGCAAATTGGTACAGGCTGTAAGATTTCATCCTCGTCCTGCTCCTAGATTTGGCTTATGCATTATGTTGTGTTGAAAGATGCCATCACCTGTATCCACCTGCTTCTCTGATATTATTTTTTATTACTAGGAGACCATCCTATCCAATCAGGGCTACACTTCGATGCAGGACTTCCTTCAGTAAAGTCCAATGGTTGATTGCTAAATCAGGGGAGGCACGGCGGTACTGTGGTTAGCACTGCTGTGTCATCACAGCCAGGGACCCGGGTTTGATTCCCGGCTTGGGTTACTGTCTGTGTGGAATTTTCACATTCTCCCCGTGTCTGCGTGGGTCTCCTTCGGGTGCTCCGGTTTCCTCCCACAATCCGAAAGATGTCTGGTCATGCTAAATTCTCCCTCAATGTAACCAAACAGGCCCCAGACTGTGGAGACTAGGGGATTTTCACAGTAACTTCATTGCAGTGTTAATATAAGCCTATTTGTGACACTAATGCAGTGGTTGCAGGAAATTCAGCCCCAAATCTCAGAATACTCTGAATTATTGTTAAAGCCTGGGAACCTGGGAGTACCATCAAAGTACCTTCTACTGTGTCATCTTGCCGTGTTCCTAGCTAATCTCATCCACGATGAAGATCAAGTCACGGCAGAATCTTTATAATCTTCCCAGATTTTGTTACAAAGTTGTCATGAAAATCTTTATTGTGTTTGTTGTGTTGTATTGTAGTTTTTCTTATCATGACCAATGTGTTATAGATAATGCTGCTTAGAAGAATTCATCTCACTATTACCAGCCTCACCAAGAGCTATGCTTTCAGCAAACAAATCCCACACTTAGTTGAACAAATCAATTTCTTTAGGCAATGTAAACTCATTCTATGTTATCAGGCTGAATACTATCATTGTGCCAGCCAGAGCAGTGGCCATCTAATACACGCACTGATATAATTAAATGTGACACTTACTCAAGTGTGGTGTCTTGACCTGTGATGCCTATCCTGTTCTGGACATTGATGCAAATGAAGCATTTGTTTTTATGATGTTTGGATTTTTAAAAATTCATTCATGGGATGTGGGTGTTGCTGGCCAAGTCAGCATTTATTGCCCATCCCTAATTGCATTTGAGAAGGTGGAGGTGAACTACCTTCCTGATCGCAGCAGTCCATGTGGCATAGATTTACTCACAGTATTGTTAGGGTGAATGTTCCAGGATTTTGACCCAGCGACACTGAAGGGATGGCAATGTGGTTCCGAATCAGAATAGTGTGTGACTTGGAGGGAAACTTGCAAGTGGTGGAGTTTTCATGCATCTGCCGCCCTTGTCCTTTTAGATGGTGGTGATCATTGGTTTGGAATGTGCTTGCTAGGGAGCGCCAGATGACAAAGCGATGCGGCTGTTAAGATTCACTATTCCAGTAGAATTAACTTCAGCAGGCGAATAGTTGGTTTTGCAATTCCTGTGTTCTGTAGTTTGGAAGAGAAGATTCTCTGTTCTCTCTTTAGCTGTGATCCTTTTGCTGACTGGGCTGGCTTCCACCGTCAGGGAGTGAGGTTTGAGATGTAACTGTTTTGCAGGGGTGCTGTGTGTGCTTGCTGGCTTTTTCCTTCTGTTCAACTTTCAAGTACTTTGTTCTTACAAAACACGCACAGACAGACAAACTGGGGCAGCTGGCTTTAAACCAGTGTGTTTTCAAGTGGAAATTGGAATCCACAATTCCATCCAGGCATTACTTATAGGATCTCTTGAGATGAGATGGCCATTATGTCCCTTTGGTCGGAATTTTACTGACATGCCCGCTCCGAGGCCAATGGAGAATGCCGTTCTGTGTGCTGGTAAAATCAGGGCCTTTGCCTCTACCTAAAATGGCAATTAGTTTCTGGATGCTTTTAGAGGTACCTAGCCTGCTAACAGCGTGGGGTGACTCTTAGAGAATAACCCTGTAGCAATTCAGCCAATGGCTGACATGGTGTCCTGTGCCATCTTTGGCTTGCATGTCCATTTTAAAATACTCACAAGTCTTATTTCCAGATGTAATTAAAATTTACTTCCTCCATAATCATCTGAATCATCTAATCAAATTCAGTTTCTGGTCAATGGTAACCCCCAGGATGTTGATAGCGGGGGATTCAGCAATTGTAATGCCATGGAAACTCAGAGGGTAAAGGTAGATTCCCTCCTGTTGGAGATGGTCATTGCCTAGCACTTGTATGATGCAAATATTATTTGCCACTTATCAGCCAAAACCTGAACTAGTAACTAGTTGCAGGAAGTAACTAGTGGGGTGCCACAGTCCTTGGGCCCCAGCTATTTACAATCTATATTAACGACTTGGATACAGAGATAGAAGGCTTGATAGCCAAATTTGCAGATGACACAAAAATAGGCAGGACAGTAAGTTGCAATCAGGAAATAAGAATCTTACAAATGGATATTGATAGGTTGGGAGAGTGGGCCAAAATGTGGCAGATGGAGTTTAACGTGGATAAGTGTGAGATCTTGCATTTTGGTCGGAAAAATGGGAAGGTGACTTATTACTAAATGGGGAGAGACTTCAGGATGCTCCGGTGCAGAGGGATCTGGGTGTCCTCGTTCATGAGTCACAGAAAAGTAGCATGCAGGTACAGCAGATAATAAAGAAAGTGAATGGAATGTTGGCATTTATAGCTAAAGGAATAGAATATAAAGGGATGGAAATATTGTTGCAACTATACAAGGCATTGGTGAGGCCGCACTTGGAGTATTGTGCACAGTTTTGGTCCCCTTATTTGAAGAAAGATGTAGTGACATTGGAGGCAGTTCAGCGGAGGTTCACTAGATTGATTCCAGAGATGAGGCGTTTGTCGTATGAAGAGAGATTGAACAGATTAGGCCGATACTCTCTGGAATTTAGAAGAATGAGGGGAGATCAAGTTGAGGTAAACAAATTCCCCAAAGTGCAGTGGATGCAGTGGGACAGTGAGTAAATTTAAGGAGGAGTTAGACAGATTTTTAATTGGTAATGGGTTGAAGGGTTATGGGGAGAAGGCAGGAAAATGGGGGTGAGGAGCATATCAGCCATGATCAAATGGTGGAGCAGACTCGATGGGCCGAGTGGCCTAATTCTGCTCCTATATCTTATGGACTTATGAACTTATGAATGTTGGCCAGTTCTTACTGCATTTGGACATGGACTGCTTCAATATCTGAGGAATCGCGGACAATTATGAACATTGTGCAGTCATCCTCGAACATCCCACTTCTGATCTAATGATGGAGGGGGCGTCATTGATGAAGCATGTTGAAGCATTGATGAAGATGTTTGAGCCTAAGGCCCTGAGGAACTCCTGCAGCGGTGTCCTGGGACTGATTAACCTCCAACAACCACAAGGGTCTTTGTTTATGCTTGGTGTGACTCCAACAAGTGAAGAGTTTTCCCTTTGATTCCCATTGATTTCAGGGTTACATTTATATTTGCCAAATTCCCAGTATATACTACCATACTGATCATACAAAGCTGGGAATTTATCACTTGGTTCAATTTTTGGTGCCCTAACAGCTCTAAAACGCAGTCCAAAGAATCAGCTTAATGACACCTCACCTCCATTCTGCATTGTATTGATTTAAATAAGAAAGTCTTTGTTTAAAAATAAAAGTAGTTTATACCCTGTTTACACTTTCATCGCCCAAATGGGATTGTAATTTTGATTACTGCATGGTTTCACATCATAAGAACAGAAGCAATAGGAGGAGGAGTAGACCATCTGGCCCTTTGAATCTGCTCCAACATTCAATTCGATCATGGCTGATCTTTTGCTTTAACTTCACTTTCCCATACTATCCCCGTACCTCTGAACTCCCAAAGTATCCAAAAATGTATCCCACTCTCCAGAATATACTCAAGGATTGTGCATCCAAAACCCTCTTCGATAAAGAATTCCAAAGATTCACAAGATTTTTGAGTGAGGAAATTGCTCCTTGTCTCCATCTTAAATCGCTGATGCCTTACTTTGAAATTGTGACATCATGTCCAACAGCAGTCAAAACTATGCAAACTCACTTTATGGGATAATCCCCTCAGCCCAGGAACCAGTTGCACTCCCTTTAGGTCAAACATGTCTATCCATAGGTTAGGAGACTAAACTGCACACTACATAGAATCCCTACAGTGCAGAAGGAGGCCATTTGGCCCATCGAGTCTGCACCAACCACATTCCCACCCAGGCCCTATTCCTGTAACCCCACATATTTACCCTGCTGATCCCCTGACACAAGGGTCAATTTATCATGGCCAATTAACCTAATCCGCACATCTTTGGACTGTGGAAAGAAACCAAAGCACCCGGAGAAAACCCACGCAGGCACGGGGAGAATGTACAAACTCCACGCAGACAGTGACCCGAGGCCAGAATTGAACCCGGGTCCCTGGCGCTGTGAGGCAGCAGTGCTAACCACTGGGCTGCCCCTGGCTCAGGTGTCGCTCCTCCTGCCTCAGATGTCAGCCACAATCTCATTTAATGACAAACAGGCTCAGAGGGCGAAATGACCCATTTCTGTTCATGTGTTCCCAGTTTTGATTTGCTCTGAATCCTTTCCCCTCCTGCCTCTGGTTTCTCCCCTCCTGCCTTGGGTGTTGCCACACACACCTCTGTGCTTTGTGCTGCTTTTAGATTGAGCTGCGTTTTGGCTACACAGCCTTAGCTCACACACTCCAGGTGTGGCCTCACCAATGACCTATATAATTGTAATAAGACTTATTTGCTCTCATACACCAATCCCTTTGGTACAATGGTCATTTGCCGTTCTAATTGCTTCTTGTGTCTGCATGATAACTTGCCGTGATTCATGTACAAGGACATCCAGATCCCTCTAAATGCAGCAATTCCTCAGTAACTCATCACCCAAAAAATATTATGAACATACATACCAACATAGGAATTAGGAGCAGGAGGAGACCATTTGGCCCCTTGTGCCTGCTCCGCCATTCAATAAGATCAAGGCTGATCTGATTTTAACCTCAACTCCACATTCCCGCTTACCCCTGAGAACATTTCACCCGCTTGTTTATCAATAATCTATCTATCTTTGCCTTAAAAATATTCAAAGACTCTAGCTGGAATCTTATCACCATTCACGCCGGCAGGATTTCCCCATCCCGCTGCAGTGAATGAAGATTTCGCTGGCCGCCAAATTCTCTGACATTGCTGCAGCGGAAGTGTGGCGCTAACAGCAGATACGATCGCATCCTCTGCTTCTGCCATCTTTTGAGGAAGAGAATTCCGAAGACTCACAACAACATAGAGAAGCAATTTCTCCTCATCTCTGTCTTAAACAGGCAACCCCTTATTTTTAAACGGTGATGCCTAATTCCAGATTCTCCCACAAGAGGAAACATCCTTTCCACATCCACATTCACATTCTGTGTATTTTTTCATTTGTTCTACCAAAGAGGATTACTTCACACTTCGTCACATTGTGTTCCACTTGTCATGCTCTTGCCCATTCACCCAAAATGTCTGTATCCTTCTTCAGCCTCTTTGCTTCTACCTCACTAATTACTTTCCCACCTAACCTTGTATGGTCAGTAAACTGATGTTACTCTCATTTCCCTCATTTAGTTAATTTTGATTGTAAACAGCTGAGGCCAAAGTACTGATCCTTCCAGCACCCTGTTAGTTACAGCCAGCCAAACTGAAAATAGTCCATTTATTCCTGCTCTCTGTTTTCTGTCCATTAACCAATCCTCAATCCATGCTAACATATCACCTCCAATTCTATTTTATCTTATTCACCTTTGAGGTGAAATTTATGCTTTAGCTTTTATCGAATTAAATCCTTAATTTGAAATTCATCTTTTAGATGGTAATTATCTCATTAGTGACAGACAGCATGGTTTTGTAAGAGGGAGGTCGTGCCTTACAAATTTGGTGGAGTTTTTTGAGGAAGTGACAAAAACGGTTGATGAAGGAAGGGCCGTGGATGTCGTCTATATGGATTTCAGTAAGGCATTTGACAAAGTCCCACATGGCAGGTTGGTTAAGAAGGTTAAGGCTCATGGGATAAAAGGAGAAGTGGCTAGATGGGTGGAGAACTGGCTTGGCCATAGGAGACAGAGGGTAGTGGTCGAAGGGTCTTTTTCCGGCTGGAGGTCTGTGACCAGTGGTGTTCCGCAGGGCTCTGTACTGGGACCTCTGCTATTTGTGATATATATAAATGATTTGGAAGAAGGTGTAACTGGTGTAATCAGCAAGTTTGCGGATGACACGAAGATGGCTGGACTTGTGGATAGCGAAGAGCATTGTCGGGCAATACAGCAGGATATAGATAGGCTGGAAAATTGGGCGGAGAGGTGGCAGATGGAGTTTAATCCGGATAAATGCGAAGTGATGCATTTTGGAAGAAATAATGTAGGGAGGAGTTATACAATAAATGGCAGAGTCATCAGGAGTATAGAAACACAGAGGGACCTAGGTATGCAAGTCCACAAATCCTTGAAGGTGGCAACACAGGTGGAGAAGGTGGTGAAGAAGGCATATGGTATGCTTGCCTTTATAGGACGGTGTATAGAGTATAAAAGCTGGAGTCTGATGATGCAGCTGTATAGAACGCTGGTTAGGCCACATTTGGAGTACTGCGTCCAGTTCTGGTCGCCGCACTACCAGAAGGACGTGGAGGCGTCAGAGAGAGTGCAGAGTAGGTTTACCAGGATGTTGCCTGGTATGGAGGGTCTTAGCTATGAGGAGAGATTGGGTAAACTGGGGTTGTTCTCCCTGGAAAGACGGAGAATGAGGGGAGATCTAATAGAGGTGTACAAGATTATGAAGGGGATAGATAGGGTGAACGGTGGGAAGCTTTTTCCCAGATCAGAAGTGACGTTCACGAGGGGTCACGGGCTCAAGGTGAGAGGGGCGAAGTATAACTCAGATATTAGAGGGATGCTTTTTACACAGAGGGTGGTGGGGGCCTGGAATGCGCTGCCAAGTAGGGTGGTGGAGGCAGGCACACTGACATCGTTTAAGACTTACCTGGATAGTCACATGAGCAGCCTGGGAATAGAGGGATAGAAACGATTGGTCTAGTTGGACCAAGGAGCGGCACAGGCTTGGAGGGCCGAAGGGCCTGTTTCCTGTGCTGTACTGTTCTTTGTTCTTTGTTATCAGGTTTATTTGGGTTAAAATCTAAAACCCTGAGGCTTAAAATCATGTGCAGGTTTGGTGGATTGGCCATGCGAAATTGACCCTTAGGGCCCTATTTTAATTCTAAGTGCTGGGCAGACTTGAAACTGGGAGTGTTTCAGATCCGACCTTTAGACCAGTTCTCAGGCGCCCCCCATACGCGCGCAGCCTAAAAAAATAGCAGTGTCTGAATATCATCTGAACGACTTGGGTATCTTTTTACAGTCAAGCGACAGCTATACTCATGGAATGTGCTTGTTCCTGGCAATTCTAAAAAGTCCTACACACCTTAAGAGAACAGGAAATGGGGAATGTCCATTTTGAAGTTGGAAATGTCCATTAAACTGTAATAACAGTTTCCGACTTTAACGTGATTTTGTTTCTATTTTGTTTCAGTTGTGAGCAGGATAAGAGAGGGAAGGACCTGCGAGGGAACTGGCAGCTATGGAGCACTTCAGTAGAGCCCTCAGCTTGAGGCCCAGACTGAGCTAATTCAGAGCAGCCATGGATGTGGATGTTTTCCAATAGCCTTTTAAACAATGGATGAAAAATTAAATTGTGTGTTACAGGGCAGCAGGTAAGTGAATGATTGGTGAGTATGTCTCATTTTTTCTCTCTCAGCTAGATCACTGGTTTAAACAAAGAGCTGGGAACTGAAACGTTTAAATTGGGATTAGTCCAACAATAAGTGAATTATCATAGAATCCCTGCAGCGCAGAAAGAGGCCATTCGACCCATCGAGTCTGCACCGATCACAATCCCACCCAGGCCCTATCCCCACAACCCCACATATTTACCTTGCTAATCCCCCTGACACGAGGGTCAATTTACCTTGGCCAATCCACCTAACCGATATATCTTTGGAGTGTGGGAGGAAACCGGAGCACCTGGAGAAAACCCACGCAGAAACAGGGAGAACGTGCAAACTTCACACAGATAATCACCCAAGCTAGGAATTGAACACGGGTCCCTGGTGCTGTGAGGCAACAGTGCTAACCACTGTGTCACCGTGCCGCCACTAACCATGAAGACTATTAGTGAAGAGTAGCCTCACCTGAATGCAGGTTTCACCGAATAAAATCTGGCGAGTGTGGGATTTTGGTGACATGGGGTGAAAGAGGTGTTGCTTCATATATTAAAATTAGATATGAACAAACAAACGTAAATTCATACTATAGGTTAAGATAGACTGATAACTAACTGATAAATAACTGATAAGTAACAGAGGTAGACAGCTAACTACTAGCATTCTGTGTACTGCTTTTATAGGTTGTAAATAAAGGGATTTTGATGAAGGGATTTCTGCCTCCAAATACTTACCTCCATCCATATTTAGAGAATAGCCTTAATAGCCAGTGGTTACAGGTAGCACGGTGGCACAGTGGTTATGGGCAACACGGTGGCACGGTGGTTAGCACTGCTGCCTCACACAGCGCCAGGGACCCGGGTTCAATTCCGGCCTCAGGTCACTGTCTGTGTGGAGTTTGCATTTTCTCCCCGTGTCTGTGTGGCTTTCCTCCGGATGCTCTGGTTTCCTCCCACAGTCCAAAGGTTGTGCAGTTTAGGTTGATTGGCATGCTAAATTGACCTTAGTGTCAGGGGAATTAGCAGAGTAAAAGTGTGGGGTTACGGGAATGGGTGGGAGTGTGGCCGGTACAGACTTGATGGGCTGAATGGCCTCCTTCTGTACTGTATATCTATGATTCTATTATAAGACAAACATCTCCACCAATTAGATTAACCAAGTAACTCAGGGATGAATGTGAATCATCTTTGAGAAGTGCGGGTTAGGTTGATTGGCCATAGTAATTGCCCATAGTAGCAGGGGGACGAGTAGGGTAAATAAGTGGGGTTATGGGGATCGGGCCTGGGATTGTGTTCAGTGCAGAATCCATGGGCCAAATGGCCATTTCTGCACTGAAGAGATTCTATGATTCTCTATAAGTTACAGTGAAGTCCTAAAGCATAAAGCTAAAGTTAGTAAATTAAACAAGGTTTAAGCTAGATTAAAAACTATAAATAGACAATTGTCTGATACTTCAAAACTTGAGAAATCAATTAGTTAAATAAAAACATTAGAGATGGCAGGGAAAGTGATGTGTTGCAGATGCAACATGTGGGAATTGGTGGACACCAGTATGGTCCACAACAATCGTTTTGCAGTAAGTGTCTGCAGCTTGAAAACTCCCACACAGAGTTTATGACCTGGAGCCTGATCTTTGGACATTGCAATGAATCAGGGAGGGAGAAAGTTACCGGGATAAAAATCATAAAATGCTGGAAATTCTCAGCAGGTCAGGTAGCATCTGTAAGGGAGAAACAGAGTTAATGTTTCAGGCCTGTGACCTTTCATTGGAAGTGGGAAATGTAATAGGTTTTGAGTAAGGTCTGGGTAGGACAAGGAGTAAAGAATGGTTTATGATTGGGTGGAAGTCTGGGGAGATTGAATGACAGGCAAATGCATGTTGTCCTTTATTCAAGGTTATTGGAAAACAAGAATATGGAGTCCTGCTGTAATTATATATCACTTTAGTGAGACCATATTTGCATGTTTTGATCTCCATATTTAAGCATTAATATATTTATATTGAAGTTGGTACAATGAAGGTTCCCTGGGATGAGAAGGTGGTCATGTATTGAGGGCTTTAGTAAGCTCCTGTTCCTGGTTCTTAAAAATGAGACAAGAAGAGATGGAATGTACAAACATAAGAATGCGCCAGCAAGTAGGGTCATAAAAAGACAAAATGATAGGCTCTTTATCTGAATGCATGCACCATTTATAGCAGGAAAGATGAACTGATGGTACAAATAGAAATAACTTGGCATGATCTAACAGCCTTTGCAGAGAGGTGGTTGCAGAGCAACCAAGGAGGGAAACTAAATATTCAGAGGTACTTGACATTTCAAAAGGATGGACAGAAAGGCAAAGGAGATGGCTGTAACTCCATTAAGAAAGGATGGGATCAGAACACAAAAGAGAAAATGCTGGAAAATCTCAGCAGGTCTGGCAGCATCTGTAAGGAGAGAAAAGAGCTTTGCCAGACCTGCTGAGATTTTCCAGCATTTTCTCTTTTGGTTTCAGATTCCAGCATCCGTAATAATTTGCTTTTATCCTGAGATCAGAACAGTTGTGAGAAATGGTGTTGGCTAAGAAGATCAAGATGTAGAATCATTTTGGGTGAAGATAAGAAATAGCAAAGGAAATAAGTCATTGATGGGAGTGGTCTACAGGCCATGCAAAAAAGTTAAAATTGTCATAGTCCCAGATGACAATGGGCTGTTCTCTCCTTTGTGGGGGAGAGCTGACTGGTGGTGATTTAACCTAAGGATCACCACACCTCAGGCGAGGAGCAAGGCAGGCTTTCATGAATAACCTCAGCTGGTACGGGAATTGAACCCAAACTGTTAATGTTACTTCACATGACAAACCAGCCATCCAGCCAACTGAGCTAACTAACTCCCATTAAATTCCATTAGAAGTCTCTGGACCTGCTAGCCTCTACCTCTGCACCAGGAGTGGTTCACTCCAGTGGAGTTTACAGTAGCTCCCCACTAACGGGGAGCTGGTGGTCAACCCTGCTGGAGTGAAGTGAGGTCATTGAAGCCCCTCAGGAGGTCAGGAGTAATGGGGGGTGCCCCCTGGGCATTGCCAGTGTGGCAGTGCCAGCCCGGCCCCCTAGCACTGCCCAAGGGGCAAACTGGCAATGCCCAAGGGACACCTTGGCACTGCCCACCGAGCATCAGGCAATGCCAAGGGGTCAGGGCCTCTTTGGGGGGGGGGGCTGTTGGGGCGTGATGGGTGGGGGGTCCCACTGCCACTCTGCAGTCGGGAGAGTGGTCAGAGGGAGGGAAAGGGCTAATCAGGGCTGGCCATCAGGGTGAGGGAGTGGGTGAGACTCCTGGGTAGGGGTGTGGTGATTGAGGTGGGCCGGGCTGGGAGGGAGATCGAGGCAGAATGAAGGGGGCAGTTGGGGTAGGCCCGGAGACATCTGGGAGGTCAGCAACGGGGGCTGGCGGGCTCTGCAAGCCAGCGATGCAAGGTTGCTGTGCTGGCCAGCGATTGAGCTGACCAGCAATTGGGAGGCCAGCAGTGCGAGGCAACTGCGCATGCGCCAATCTCCGCTCTGACAGATTGGCACACGCGCAGTGATCCACTTAGTGCTATGCTGTCAACCTCTCCAGTGGGATTGGGGCCCGCCTCCTGATTTTCAGTGTGAATCTCCCTGAGGCACTCTGCAGTGCACAGAGTGTACATTTGTACATGTACAGAGTATAACGAACAGAAAACAATGTTGAGATTCATTTTGAAATTCCCGCTAAAAAAACCAACAGGAGTTCCTCCAGTTTTTACATGAATTCAGCACTTAGAATTGTTTTGAGAATCCTAGCCAAGATGTTTCACTCTGGCATGATTCTACTAACACACTGAGAAGTGTTTATCAAAACAAATTTTATTTAACTATAACAAATGAATTATCTTAAGCTTTAATAATTTAACAATGCTTTAAGATGACAAGATAACATTCTTAACTGCTAACTTATCCATATGAGTTCTAATCAAGCAAAAAATTATGTCAGAGACTTCAACACCTCTTTATAATTAGTTAGCAAAACACAGGTATACCTGCTTGTGAATTAGGTTGAGAAGTTTTGAGCTTTTAGAGCACTTCTGGAGAGAGAGACAGAGAGACACTGCTTTCTTCTGGCAGCCCAGACAGCAACTGTTTATATTTTAAAATGAAACGGAAACTTTTTCTTTCCTGTAGCTTAGCTCCTCCCATTACCACATGACTTTATCTCTGTCGATCAACCTAATCAAAACTCTACTCTGAAAACGCAGAGGAACCTAAGTAAACACAAATGCATTCAGTCTGCTTAAACAAACACTCCATTTCTAAAATTAGTACTTATCTTGTTCTCCCAGCTATCAACTTAAAGGTTTTCCTAGACAAACCCTCACCCTGCAAAACAGAGCTGAATTTTAAACATACCTCTTCCAAGAAACATAATATAAATATATTTCTTAAAGGCACAGTGTCATCACAAAAGGAACGAGTCGATGTAATATATTTGGATTTCCAAAAGGCATTCATTCAATCAGGTTCCACATAAATGTTTGGAGCTCATTATATTGGTTGTAATCTTATATGGCATGTAAGATTCTGAGGGGGCTTGACAGAGTTGATGCTAAGAGGAGATTTCCCCTCATGGGGCACTCCGGAATCTAGGGGACATAGTTTCAAAATAAGGGGTCACTGATTTAAGAAGGAAATGTGGAAGAATTTCTTCTATCGGAGGGTGGTTAATTTTTGGAATTTTCTCCCCAAGAGAGGCATGAAGCCTGAGTCATTGATTACATTCAAGGCTGAGATTCTAGAACTACAAAGGAACTGAGGTTATCAGACACAGGCAGGAAAATAGAGTTAAAGCCAGGATAAGATTAGTTATGAACTTATTGGGTAGTAGAATAGACTTGAGGGCTGTATTGCTAATCTTCCTCCTATTTCTAGCTAATATTCTAGAATTCCAGAACTTGATTGACTAATTTTATTTGAAAAAAAGGACTCAATAACTACCATCCCTGGTGTCTATGACAGATGCTTGACCTCACATGACTTGAAACAGATACCAATGAAGCAGTCCTGTCTGGAACAAACATGCCAAATATCCGAGTGCTATTCAAGCAGTAAAGGCTTCACTGGATTGGATGTGTAGAAAGGATGAAAATGGCTGCACCTCAATTATTTTATTAACAGTCACCACAATGGTTAATCTAACCAAACATTGATGAACTTAGAATAAAGGTTTCTGGCTGGTGCTACATTGCTGCATGTGGAGTGAAGGCATATCAGTGTCTGTGACGATGGAAGTTACTAACTTCATCTATACTGATGTGGAAAAGCAAAAGAACAAAGACCAGCAGAAGGGAAATTAGGAGAACCAGCTATCTCAGGCTTAAGGAAACAAAAGAAGAAAATTAAAGGCTTTTTTTAAATTAAAAAACCTTATAGACTTGTTCAGTTTATTCCGCTTTCCTACAAATAATCTCTGCCATTGGTACAGATTTCACACCAAGAGCCAACAAGCTGTCTGTTTTGTTATGGATGATTTGTTGCCTTGGGAATGTCAGATTTACTTTAGTGACCGTCATAAACTAAAATTCCACCCCTACGGTCTCATAGATTCCAGCCCAGCAGTTGACTTTGGAGCTGTGTTCTTGATTAATATAAGCTATCAACATCACCCTACTATAAACAAACCTGTTAGTTTTGGTTAGAAATTAAAGACATACTTCTGAAGGAAATGTTGTTTCTCTCACATGTCTTAATTGCTCTCATTCCTTCTCTTTCTTGTTCAATCAGGTTGCTGAGTCTGATTATTACTTATGTGTACTTTAACATATTATGTTGCTATTTTTGTTTTTTTTAGCTATGCAGTGTCAGATGATATCTCGCAATGATGATAATCTTGCAGTTATAAAGTGGACTCTGGTGGAACATGTATTCCTGCTACAACCATACACACTGCGAAGCAGCATTCAATCTCAAAATAACCTACTGGAACAAACTGCAGATATAAAAAGACCATTGCATATACTGTTTCAAGGAAAATATGTTAACTATTATAAGTGAATTCCTACTTTAAGCAGTAAAATACCAATTAGTGGTAAAATTTCTCACCAAAACTGAATTTAAAATATACATTTATCGTTCTTGCTGTGCCATGCTCGCCCATTCTTAATGCCATGGATTGAATCACAGCCATGTATTTGTATATATTATCTCTTCGGTCTCTAATGCCATTGAGTTGAACAATTCATATGGAAGGATGCTGAGATTCTTATTTAATTTATTGGCCTTTTTTATTTTTTTCCACCCTTGATTTTTTTTTTCTCAATTAGATACACATTCTTAAAGAACAATTCTAATCTAGTTGTGCAAATTGTGAAAAGTGTCCGTGAGACTCATTCGTTGATATCCCACGTGTTGCAATTTTAACCTGCTCTTCTTTGCAGATGGTGGAACTTGCAGAAAAGTGCAGATTGCTGCTTCAAATATGCAGATTGTTCCGTGATGATGTTAGCTGGGATCGACTTCTATTTTATCCGTGGGCTTGAGTGAGGACATGGTTGTGCCTTTCCTGACAAGTTCACCAGGCAGACATAGTGGTTAGCACTGCTGCCTCACAGCACCAGGGACCCGGGTTCGATTCCCGGCTTGAGTCACTGTCTGTGTGGAGTTTTCACATTCTGCCCGAGTCTGCGTGGGTTTCCTCCAGGTGCTCTGGTTGCCTCCCACCGTCCAAAGATGTGCGGGTTAGGTGGATTGGCCATGCTAAGTTGCCCCTCAGTGTCAGGGAACTAGCTAGATAAATGCGTGGGGTTGTGGGGAAAGGGCCTGGGTAGGATTGTGGTCGGTGCAGACTCGATGGGCTGAATGGACTCCTTCTGCACTGTAGGATACTATGAAAAGGATCTAGGCAAGAAAAGAAAAAATAAATTAAGTCTTTTTAAAGTTTTTTTAAACATACTTTCTGGGGCACATGGTCCTTTAGGCTCCCTGCGTGAGCCTCTTCTGCTCCAGGTTTCCCTCACCAAAAAAATAACACCTTAAAATGAGTTGCCTGAGTGATGGAGACCATTGCTTAGGCCCATATCCATTCTGCCAGCAGGCTATCTGCAAGCTTCCCAGTTGTTTCAGGTGCTTGTAGATGAGTTTCGGAAATTAACATCTCCTGTGGCTCACGTTGAAATGGTCAGGACAGTTTACCACCCACCTCTGCCTCAACCCAACTAGTCTTTGCTTCAAACTGAAACAGGGCTTCAGTGTTTGATCAAAATGATACACCATAGAAAATGGAGAAAAGGTAAAATCATGCACAAAATGTAACCTGTTTTTCCCTTGTGAGATGTTAATTGGCTTACTCAACAAACTATTTTTATTTCATAAAGGCAAAATACTGCAGATGCTGGAACCTGAAATTTATTTCATATTAGCAATAGCACTACATAATACTTTTAATATAATAAGACATCCCAAAGCAATTGATGAAGATAAGGAGGAATACCAAGCAGTGGTAGATGATGATTAGAGGATCATAACATCATAAAATCCCTACAGTACAAGAGGAGGCCCATTGAGCCTGCACTGACAACAACCTGACCCTATCCCTGTAACCCCATATATTTACCCTTCTAATCCCCTGACATTAAGGGGCAATTTAGTATGGCCAATCAACCTAACCCGAAAATCTTTGGTCTGTGGGAGGAAATGGGAGCACCTGGAGGAAACACACGCAGATATGGGGAGAATGTGCAAACTCCACACAGACAGTGACCCAAGCCAGGAATTGAAACCGGGTCCCTGGCACTGTGAGGCAACAGTGCTAACCACTGTGCCACTCCAAGGAGTCATAATTAAAGAGCTAGACTTTGAAAAGGCTTTTGAAGAAAGGTGGGGATTGTATAAACAAGATGGGATTATTGAAGACTGTGGGACTAATCGAAGGTGCTGACATAAATGTTGGATTGCCAATGTGAAAGATAATAGAGTTAGAAGAGTATAGGATGTGAACTGGTACATCAGATGGAAGTTCTTGCAGAAGTAAGGGGACCGATGCCAAACAGGGACTTATAAATGAGTTTAAGGTATTTGAATTTTATGTGATGTTCAGGAAGAACAAAAGTGATCGAGATTATGGTTTAGTGCAATGTAGAATTTGAGTGGTAATACTTTGGATGGTATTGTTTATGCACACTGTAACCCAGGAGTTCAGTCAAGATAGCATTGGAGAAAACTAGTCAGAAGATGACAACTGTCTGGGTTTAGTGATAGTCGGTAAGGAAAGAGACTCATCATGTTGTAGAGTTAGAAATTGGCATTCTTGGTTGTAAGTGGAATCTAGTTTCAAAGTTTTGTTCGGAATCAAAAGAATGTTGACGATGCGTACTGTTGAGTTCAGTCTGAAGAAACAGATGGTGAAGGGGTGAAATTAAAGTCCGTGGTTCAGCGTTTTTGGTGGAACCCTAACAGAATGGCTTTGAACTTGCTGATGTTAGGTGGAGGAAAATTCACACTCATCCAGGACCTGATGACCCTGGAGCCCAATGTGGCAAGGATAAGTCACATCTACCGTCATCAGTATACATATAGAATTTGAACACAAATTTACAGATTAGGCTAAATGTTGCTGGAAAAAATTTTTTTTAAATGAGACTAACGGAACACTATTATTTGTGTGCAAATAAGACAGCATGTCCAGAGGCAGCCCATGTGCAATTGAACGCAGAAATCAAGACGTTGCTGTCCAAGATGTGCTTCTCCTCCAAAACCTGCATGAAAAGTGCACCTTGCCATCTGGCCTTTCATTGAACTTGATTGAATGGCATGAAGTTGCTGTACTTTCTTCATAGATAAGACTAAAATTGGTAAAATAAGTGAGGGTTTGCCCATTCCAGTCTGATGAGGACAATGCAGTTGATGTGATGTACATGAACTTCCAAAAGCCATTTGATAAAGTGTCATATAATAAGCCTTTCAGTAAAGTTAGAGCCCATAGAATAAAAAGGGTAATAGCAACATGGATGCAAAATTGGATGAGCGTATGGAAACAGAAAGTAGCGGTGAAAGGTTGTTTTTCGGACCGGAGGCAGATATGTGGTGGTTTCCCTAATGGATTAATGTTAGGATCCTTCCTTTTCTTGATAAATATTAATGACTGAGGCTTTGGTGTACAGGAAAATAACTCAAAGTTTGTGGATGATACAGAACTTGGAAGTATTGTGAACTGTGAGGAGGATGGTGATAAACTGTAGCGGGTATGCAGATTGGTGAATTGTGTGGACAACTGGCAGATTAAATTTAGTCCAGAGAAGTGTGAAATGATTCATTTTGGTAGGAAGAAAATGGAGATACAAAATAAAATAAAAGGTACAATTCTAAAAGAGGTGCAGGAGCAGAGGGATTTGAAGGTATATGTGCATGAAAATTTAAAGATGGCAGGACAGGTTGAAAAAATGGTTAATAGTGCATATAGAATTAATTTTAATAAATAAGAACATAGAGCACAAAAGCAAAAACGTTTTGATAAATCTAAAACCTAATTCATCACCATACTGCAGGGAAGAATGTGAAGGCATTAGAGAGGGTGCAGAAAAGATTCATAAGAATGATTCCAGGGATGAGGACCTTCAATAAAGTGCATAGATTGGAGAAGTTGGGGCTGTTCTCCTTGGAGAAAATTAAGAGGAGATTTGCTAGAGGTGTTCAAAATCATGAGGGGTCTGGACAGAGTAGACAGGGTGAGACTAACCCATTCCCGGAAGTGTCGATAACCAGAAGACACTGATTTTAAAATGATTGGCAAAAGGAATAATATCGACATAGGGAAAAACATTTTTCTGCAGTGAGTGGTTAGGATCTGGAGAACACCATCTAAGAGTGCGGTTAATGCAGATTCATTTAAGGCCTTCAAAATACAATTGATTAATTATCTGAAGAAAACATTGAAGGGCTACAGTGAGAGGACAGGAGAGCCAGTATTGACATGATGGATTGAATGGCCTCCTTCTGTGCTATAACCATGCTCTCAGCAACATGGTAACTCTTAGCAACTGCAACGTTTTGCCACTAAAAATTAATTTTACAAGTGTGGAGTCTCACCCTTCCAGTGTTTAATTATTGCTGAAAATGTTTAAATTCTGTGATGATACTGTGCCTTGAAGAAATGTAGTTGAGTCATATATCTTGTACGGGGTTTTTTTACAGTCTGTTCTAACTGGTGCCCTTGGTCTATTATCAGCATCCTCTATTGTTACGGCAGCAGTAAAATTGCTAGAATGTTTGTTTTAATCTGGACTAATGCTGTTCTGTTGTTTTTAGTTCTCCCCTGGGATTTCCCAGAGTAGGGTTTGATTCAGTTGATTGACAGAAGACATCAGGTGACTGGGTAGATCCAGGCCTACACTGAGAACTCACGTTCAGTTGCTATTTGGATCTGAAAAGAGCAGAAATAACTCTGTTTCTCTCTGAAGTCTGGAGACTCGGATCTGCCAGAGACTAGGTTTATTTCTCTGAAGTTCGGCTGTTTGAGGATATATCCTTCACTGGAAACTACTGTCTGGGTCTTTGTTGAGATGTGTTAACAGGCTGGAAATCTAGCATCCATGTGAGCATGTTGGTTTCTGGTGCAAATGGGTTCCGAACAAATGAGTTATGTCTATGGGATGCTGCTTACAATTTGAACTATAGAGATGGGTAATTAAACTTTGTCATGTTTAAGTTTTCTAATTGGTAAAAGTTATGCTAATTCTTTTTGTTTTATTCTAACTGTATTCTTAAATAAAGTTTGTTTTGATAAAAGCTTCCTAGTGGATAAATTGAATTATACCTGGAGGAAAATACCTTATTTTCACCCTAATGTCAAAATCAAAAGGAAAGGTTGGGGTCTGGGCTAACTTCATAAAATACTTTGGAGTTTCTGATCTGGTCCCTAACAATTAGGTCTTTATTTTTTCTTTGTCTCTTTTTTTCCTCTAACCCAATCTTTCTTTTTTTCTCTTCAATCCACTTTCTTTAACTTATCCTAATTGACAATTCCTTGTTCAGACGCTGCATTACTCATTAATAATTCTTCAATCTGTTTGGTTAACAAGATACAGAGTTGTTTGTCCCTTTCAACAGGTCCCACCCTTCCAAGAAGACATTGGCTTGATTTTTCAGATGGTGGAGTCTCCCTTCCCGCCATCCAAAGAGTTGGCAGGGAACACGCCCCTGCTAACTCCTAGTGCCCTGCAGGCATTTCACGCTTGACTTACAATTAAGTGACTGTGGGCGGGACTTCCACCCCTCACCCAGGAGGAAGCCCTGCCTTAGAAAGCTGCCAGTCAATCAGATTGGCCAGCAGCCCCTCCAGTCCCTGGAATGAACTAACATGATGTGGAGATCCGGCGTTGGACTGGGGTAAGCACAGTAAGAAGTCTCACAACACCAGGTTAAAGTCCAACAGGTTTATTTGGTAGCACAAGCCACAAGTTTTCAGAGCGCTGCTCCTTAATCAGATGAGTGGGAGTTCTGTTCACAGAACTGTTTGTGGCCACTTAACTTAAGGAGAGGGTGTCTCCCCCCCTTTCTCCTGAGATTTTTTTCAGGCTTCCCCCACGCCAGATAAATCCACCTGCCACCAGCCTAAAACTTTAGACTGGGTGAGAAATGGCCCTTAAGTGATTGTTAGTTGGCCACTTAAGAGCCTCAATTAGGGCAAGGGTGGCCTTCCTGTCCTAGGCCTTGCCCACCCCACTGTAAAATTGCTGCACAGGGCAGCTGGAAACCCAGATTAAATCTTCAATCTCACACTTCCCCTGCCTATAAACCCACAGGTGGGAGACTGTGAAATTCTGGCTATTAAACTGAGATCCTGTCAACCATGATCTCTGGTGAGTAATAAGGAAGAGCAGGAAATTCTCCAGATGTCGGGATCAATATTTCTTCACCAACCCGCACTCCAAATTTCATTGTCTATATTGCAGTTTAGGCATTTCCATGAGTCATGATATTGTTAAAATTCTTTATTCTCTTCAAATGAAATCATGTAGAAGCTTCAATGTTAATTTATAAAGATTGAAGGATAATCAGGAATAAAATTATCCTTTAGCTGCTTTTTTGTCACTGCAGGAGAGGGTGCTTTTATGTTTTTGATGGACTGAA
Source organism: Mustelus asterias (assembly GCF_964213995.1). Taxonomy (NCBI): domain Eukaryota; kingdom Metazoa; phylum Chordata; class Chondrichthyes; order Carcharhiniformes; family Triakidae; genus Mustelus; species Mustelus asterias. Next base: position 22,080,931 of record NC_135809.1, read on the forward strand.
AAATTGTACCCTTGCTATTCTTAATCAGCGAAAAATATACTGGATGTTGGAGGAAGGTAAATTTTGCTCAATGAATAAATTTCAGTGCGCCCGCCAGGTTCTGTTTCCCTGTTCTGTAATGTTGCCATTCTGTGTTTTGGAGCCTTCCATTAAATTGTTGCTCATTTGTGATGGTGGTGTTTGGTATGAGATATGTGGTTACATTGCGCCCAGGGTTTTCAGAATAATGCTGGCAAACTTTTTAATGTAAATAAAAGCAGACGGATTTGTCAGCTTTCTTTTTCAGGGGACCACCTGCAATGTTTTTATATTTAAGCTTAAAACATTTGTTTTACACCAGCTGCGCTTCTATGACCCGTGAAAAGTCAAAGCAATGTGTGCTTACATTCTCTGGGAGGTCTTGTACATAATATAAAGAGGCCAACCTGATAGACTGTTCATTTGATGCGGCTATGGCACAGATACCATGTGTAGTAACATATTGCCCTTACTGTGCGATTGAAGCCCCTTTATGTTGCTGTTCTGATTTTGAAAGTCCTCCTCTCCTCCATATGTCTACCATCAGCTCCTGTTCTTCAATTATCACTGGGTAGAATTCTGTACAGCTGGAGATTCCTGACCCACCAAAAAGTGGATTTAAATCGCTGCTGGAATGGGGCAAACTGGCACTTTTTTTTTCTAAGTATGACCTATAATGGGAGAATGAGGCATGTTCAGGAGGTTCCAATTTCACAAAGTGGAAATTGAAAAAATTGAATTAAAGCAGAGCACTACAACGTGCATCAAAAAGTAAATAATGCTTTAATGTTAATTGGTTGTTTACTGTCATTGGTTGACTAAGATTTAAAAAGTGCAGCCTCAATGCTCCTTTCATTCTAGTGACCCAGGATTAATTCTAAGGAGTGACGGACAATGAATGAGAAGAGGGATTGGTGATACACGCAGTGAATATATATAAATGATTTGGAGGAAAATGTAACTGGTTTGATTAGTAAGTTTGCGTACGACACAAAGGTTGGTGGATTTGCGGATAGCGATGAGCACCATCAGAGGATACAGCAGGATATAGATAGGTTGGAGACTTGGGCGGAGAGATGGCAGATGGAGTTTAATCCGGACAAATGTGAGGCAATGCATTTTGGAAGGCCTAATGCAGATAGGAAATATACAGCAAATGACAGAACCCTTAAGAGTATTGTAAGGCAAAGGGATCTGGGTGTACTGGTACACAGGTCACTGAAAGTGGCAATGCAGGTGGAGAAGGTAGTCAAGAAGGCATACGGCATACTTGCCTTCATCGGCCAGAGCATTGAGTTTAAAAATTGGCAAGTCATGTTGCAGCTTTATAGAACCTTAGTTAGGCCGCATTTGGAATATAGTATTCAATTCTGGTCGCCACAATACCAGAAGGATGTGGAGGCTTTGGAGAGGGTACAGAAAAGATTTACCAGGATGTTGCCTGGTATGGAGGGCATTAGCTATGAGGAGAGGTTGGAGAAACTTGGTTTGTTCTCACTGGAACGACGGAAGTTGAGGGACGACCTGATAGAAGTCTACAAGATTATGAGAGACGTGGACAGAATGGATAGTCAGAAGCTTTTTCCCAGGGTGGAAGAGTCAATTACTAGGGGGCACAGGTTTAAGATGCGAGGGGCAAGGTTTAAAGGAGATGTACGAGGCAGATTTTTACACAGAGTGTAGTGGGTGCCTGGAACTAGTTGCCGGGGGAGGTAGTGGAAGCGGATACGGTAGTGACTTTTAAGGGGCATCTTGACAAATACATGAATAGGATGGGAATAGAGGGATATGGTCACCGGAAGGGTAGGGGGTTTTAGTTAAGTCGGGCAGCATGGTCGGTGCAGGCTTGGAGGGCTGAAGGGCCTGTTCCTGTGCTGTAATTTTCTTTGTTCTTTGTTCTTTGAAGCCCAATCCTCAAGTAACGTGGGAATTATAATAAACTCCTTTTGACTTTCAAAAATTCATTCTTGGGATGAGGGTGTTGCTGACTAGGCCAGCCTTTATTGCCCATCCTTGATTGCCCTCGAGAAAGTGGTGGCGAGTTGCCTCGTGAACCACTGCAATCCATGTGGGTACACCCACCATTCTGTTAAAGTGGGATCTTCAAGGATTTAACCCAGTGACAGTGAAGGAACAGTAATAGATTTCCAAGTCAGGATGGTGGGGAGAGCATCCAGGTGGTCATGTTCCCATATGTTTGCTATCCTTGTCCTTCTAGATGTAGTTTTTCTATGTTCTATTAGGTAAGTCTATATATAGGCCTAGGTAGGTAGGGACATGACCAGCGCAACTTGTGGGCCGAAGGGCCTGTTTGTGCTGTAGTTTTTTTTCTAAGTTCTATGTTCTAGTGGCCGTGAGTTTAGAAGATGCTGTCCAAAGAGGCTTGGTGAATTCCGGCAGTCCATCTCATAGATGATACACAATGCTACTTCTGTGCATTGATGATAACGGTGAATCTTTCCTTGGTATTCTGAACCTTCTTCATGATGATTTAAACAACACAACTTAAATTCGTATAGCATGTTTAATATAATGAATTGTCCCAAGGTGCTTCATAGCAGTATTATCAAACAAAGTAGGACTTCCAGCCACGTAAGGAGATATTAGGTCAGATGACCTAGTATCAAAGAAATTGGTTTTAAGGCCTGTCTTAAAGGAGGGAAGCAAAGTAAGGAGACAGGGAGGTGTAGGGAGGGAATTCCTGAGCTTGGGACTTAGACAACTGAAGCCAAGGCCATAGTGGAGCAATGATAATTACCAATACACAAGAGGCCAGAATTAGAGAAGCACAGATTTCTCAGAAGGCTCTGGACTGGATTAGGCAGGAATTGGTGGATGTTGATTGGGAGAGGATGTTCGAGGGTAAGTCCGCGTCTGGCATGTGGGAGTCTTTTAAGGAACTATTGATAAGGCTGCAGGATAGGCATGTGCCTGTAAAAAGGAAAGATAGGAAAGGTAGGATTCGAGAGCCGTGGATAACCAGGGAAATTGAGGATCTGATTAAAATGAAAAGGGAGGCGTACGTTAAGTCCAGGCAACTGAAAACAGATGGAGCTCTGGAGGAATACAGAGAGAGTAGGAAAGATCTCAAACGGGGAGTTAGAAGGGCAAAAAGAGGGCACGAGATGTTCTTGGCAGGCAGGATTAAGGAGAATCCTAAGGCATTCTATTCATACATTAGGAACAAAAGAGTTGTCAGGGAGAAAATCGGACCTCTCAGGGACAAAGGAGGGGAATTATGCTTAGAACCCAAGGGAATAGGGGAGATCCTAAATGAATACTTTGCATCGGTATTCACGAAGGAGAGGGGCGTGTTAACCGGGAGTGTCTCGGAGGGAGGTGTTGACCCGTTAGAGAAAATCTCCATTACGAGAGAGGAAGTGTTAGGTTTTTTAGGGAACATTAAAACTGACAAAGCCCCAGGGCCTGATGGCATCTATCCTCGACTGCTCAGGGAGACGAGAGAGGAAATTGCTGGGCCTCTGACGGAAATCTTTGTCGCTTCTTTGGACACGGGTGAGGTCCCTGAGGATTGGAGGATAGCGAATGTGGTCCCGTTGTTTAAGAAGGGTAGCAGGGATAACCCAGGAAATTATAGGCCGGTGAGCTTGACGTCCGTGGTAGGGAAGTTGTTGGAGAGGATTCTTAGAGACAGGATGTATGTGCATTTAGAACGGAACAATCTCATTAGTGACAGACAGCATGGTTTTGTAAGAGGGAGGTCGTGCCTTACAAATTTGGTGGAGTTTTTTGAGGAAGTGACAAAAACGGTTGATGAAGGAAGGGCCGTGGATGTCGTCTATATGGATTTCAGTAAGGCATTTGACAAAGTCCCACATGGCAGGTTGGTTAAGAAGGTTAAGGCTCATGGGATACAAGGAGAAGTGGCTCGATGGGTGGAGAACTGGCTTGGCCATAGGAGACAGAGGGTAGTGGTCGAAGGGTCTTTTTCCGGCTGGAGGTCTGTGACCAGTGGTGTTCCGCAGGGCTCTGTACTGGGACCTCTGCTATTTGTGATATATATAAATGATTTGGAAGAAGGTGTAACTGGTGTAATCAGCAAGTTTGCGGATGACACAAAGATGGCTGGAATTGCGGATAGCGAAGAGCATTGTCGGGCAATACAGCAGGATATAGATAGGCTGGAAAATTGGGCGGAGAGGTGGCAGATGGAATTTAATCTGGATAAATGCGAAGTGATGCATTTTGGAAGAAATAATGTAGGGAGGAGTTATGCAATAAATGGCAGAGTCATCAGGAGTATAGAAACACAGAGGGACCTAGGTGTGCAAGTCCACAAATCCTTGAAGGTGGCAACACAGGTGGAGAAGGTGGTGAAGAAGGCATATGGTATGCTTGCCTTTATAGGATGGGGTATAGAGTATAAAAGCTGGAGTCTGATGATGCAGCTGTATAGAACGCTGGTTAGGCCACATTTGGAGTACTGCGTCCAGTTCTGGTCGCCGCACTACCAGAAGGACGTGGAGGCATTGGAGAGAGTGCAGAGAAGGTTTACCAGGATGTTGCCTGGTATGGAGGGTCTTAGCTATGAGGAGAGATTGGGTAGACTGGGGTTGTTCTCCTTGGAAAGACGGAGAATGAGGGGAGATCTAATAGAGGTGTACAAGATTATGAAGGGTATAGATAGGGTGAACAGTGGGAAGCTTTTTCCCAGGTCGGAGGTGACGATCACGAGGGGTCACGGGCTCAAGCTGAGAGGGGCGAAGTATAACTCAGACATCAGAGGGACGTTTTTTACACAGAGGGTGGTGGGGGCCTGGAATGCGCTGCCAAGTAGGGTGGTGGAGGCAGGCACGCTGACATCGTTTAAGACTTACCTGGATAGTCACATGAGCAGCCTGGGAATGGAGGGATACAAACGATTGGTCTAGTTGGACCAAGGAGCGGCACAGGCTTGGAGGGCCGAAGGGCCTGTTTCCTGTGCTGTACTGTTCTTTGTTCTTTGTTCTTTGGAAGAGATACAAAGATAGGGAGGCACGAGACTATGAAAAGATTAGAAAGCAATGGTGAGAATTTTGAAATCATGACACTGCCTGACTGGGAGACAAATGTAGGTCAAGGAGCAGAGGGGTTATAGGTGAGTGGGTCTTGTTCGAAGTTAAGAAACAGGCAGCAGAGTTGTGGATAATCTCAAATACACGGAAGGTAGAATGTTGAAGACCAGCTAGACGTGCTTTGGAATAATCAAAACTGGAGATGAGTTTCAGTAGATGAGGTGAGATAGGAGTGAATCATAGAATCCCTACAATGCAGAAGGAGGCCATTTAGTCCATCAAGCCTGCACCAACCACAATCTCACCTAGGCCCTATCCCTGTAACCCACATATTTACCCCTCTAAACCCCCCAGCCATCTTGGGACACGAAGGGGCCATTTAACATGGCCAATCAACTTAACCCACACATCTTTGGACTGTGGGAGGAAACCTGAGCACCTGGAGGAAACCCATGCAGACACAAGGAGAATGTGCAAACTCCACACAGACAGCCCCCCGAGGCTGGAATTTAATCTGGGTACCTGGTGCTGTGAGGCAGCAATGCTAACCACTGTGCCACCATGGCTGGACATAATCACAGGTGGTCTTGGTGATGGCCCCATAATAAGATTAGAAGCTCGTCAAATATAACACCAGGGTTGCAAAAGACTAACTTAGCCTCATACTGTTGCCATGGAGAAGGATGGAGTCTTAAGCTTGGATTCTAGTTAATATGTACACTTGCTAATGGCCTATATTTATTGATGGTAGTTGATGAAATGCAATCAAGGCAATTTATAGTCAAGAGATTCAGACATCGATTTATTTAAGAAACTGGCTCACTCAATAAAAAGAAAGACCTTTATGTCAAAAAAGGCGACACGAAATCTCTCAAGAAATTTGATATTTCTTCAAACAAGATATACTGTTTAGAATTGTCTTCTGATGAAAAGTAGAAGGTTTGCCTAACTCTTGTTCTTACTGAAATTAATTCCTAAACTCTTATTGCAAGTGAATCATTCTTGTAGTAATATTAACAATGTAACATGATTATTCCTTTGCACAGCTAGACATTTGGAAGAAAAAAGTGAAAATTACGAGTTTTATAAAAGGTCTTTGGCATTTTATTTAATTCTTAAATACAATTATTTTGTTGTTGACTAATGAATATTATGCTATTTACAAATATACAATAGAATGTGGTCTAACTTATTGAACAACTGAACAACATTATTGAATGACTGAAGCTTTGAAGCCATTGTGGTGTTTTGCGGTGGAATCGTCCATTCTGAAGGCTTGCAGCTTGAGTGTTTAAAGAACATGATAGACTGGCTGGCTGGGAGTGGTGGGCTGTGAGGAATCGCTGGTGGGTGGGGATATGGTCCTTCCATCCTGGCCTGAAAGAGGGCAATGGTCGGGGGATGGTGAAATCCGCTCCACTATGTTGGACAGGTAGTCCAAACTGGAAACAGCAAGGCCTCGGCTACTGGAGCATACTATAGAAAAAAAGAAATGGATTGAGTAGTAGCAAAATATGCAAGTCTTATCTAGTATGTGAATAATAAGTATGTAATAGAACCATAGAAATTTACATCACAGAAGAAATAAATGGATCATCATTTCTGAAAGATTTTTCAAAAAGCTCTCCAAACCATATCTCAACAGTTCCTGTCTCATTCTACACAAAAAAGGACTTGCATTCATATAGTGTCTTCATTTGTGTCAAAAGTGCTTGACAGCCAATGAAATATTTTAATAGTAAAGCCATTGTTGTAATGTAGGAAAGGTGGCAACCAATTCACTCACAGCAAGCTCCCACAAACAGCAAGGTGTTAATGACAGGTAAACTGTTGATGGAGGGATAAATATTAGCCTGGACAGCAGGGACTACTCCCTGCTCTTCTTCTAGGAAGTGCCAAGGGATTAAACCAGAGAAGACAAATGGGGCCTTCATTGAATATCTCATCCCAAAGATGGTGCCTCTAACAGTATAGCATGGGCAGCAAGGTGGCATTGTGTTAGTACTGCTCCCTCACAGCGCCACAGACCCGAGTTCAATTCCAGCCTTGGGTGATTGTCTGCATGGAGTTTGCACGTTCTCCCATGTCTGCGTGGGTTTCCTCTGGGTGCTCCAGTTTCCTCCCACAGTCCAAAGATGTGCAGGTTGAGTTGTTTGGCCATGTTAAGTTGCCCTTTAGTGTCAGGGTGATTAGCAGGGTAAATATGTAGGGTTATGGGGATAGGGCCTGGGGGAGAGTTGTTGGTGCAGACTCAATGGGCCGAATTGCCTCCTTCTGCCCTATAGGAATTCTCTGATTCCTTCAGTACTGCACTAGAGCAGGATTGGGATTTGAACGCAGAACTTTCTGTTTTAGAGGCAAGGATGCTGTCAAATGAGCAATGGCTGACACACTGCCCCAGATCTTACTCTGGTTCCAATCTATACCTAGTCTCTCTCTCTCTCTTTTCAGTTATCATGGCCTCAGAGGGCACTGGCGGCCATGGACTCTTCCATGAGTTGGCCAATATTTCTGCTTTGCAAGGTTTGTTGCTGCATTCTGCAGGTGCCTGACTAGGAATATCTCCCACTCTTACTGTCTGCCACAGGTGCATGTCAGAAGGATTTATAAATTGATATTCAACCTAATTTGCCTCATTATGAGTGCACCTTCTTTGGCCATCAAGAACTGGGGTGGGACTGGAACCTGGAGCTTCTGGCTACTTACTGTGTCACAATATCTTTCTTATGTCCAATATTTCCTAAGATACAATAATCTATATTCCAACAAATTCTTGTGGTAAAATTGCTTGGAAAGTCAATTCTCCTAACCTCTCTCCTCAGTCAGTCATCATTTTAAATGAATGACCATTCCTCACTGACTCCCGAACCATAGAAAACAATGTTCCCTCTTTGCTCCAACTTTCTTTTTTTTAAAACTTCATTAAATCTTCTCTTTACCGCTAGATCCTAACAACACAAGGTTCCCTTAATGAGTTTCTTATTTTCAGCACCATTCTGCTGAATCTAATGTGTATAGCTCTAATACTTTTACATGTTAACTGTAGTTCAGTAGTAGCGCCCTTACCTCAGAGCCAGAAGATGTGGTTCAATGTTCACTCCAAAGGCTTGAGCAACAATTCAAATGCTGAAGCTCCATTGCGGCACTGGGCATGAACTGCACGAACACAAGTGCTGTCTTTTGGATCAGTTGTTAAATGGAAGCCACATCTGGTGCCCGAGATGAACATAAAAGATTCCCTGACACTATTTCAAAGAGCGGGGGGAGTTCTCCCTCGCGGCGTGGCTAATGTTTATCCCACAACCAACATCACTGAAACAAATTATCTGGTCATTATTGCATTACTGTGGACACATTTGCCGAGACATTTTCTACCTCATAACAGTGAGTCCATTTCAAAGGTACTTCCGAATGTTTTAAAGGGAGTTTTATAAATGCAAGGATATCCACTTTCCCCCCTCCTATTTATAATTGGGCACCCAAAATTGTTCCCATGTTGATTGTAGACATCCGAATGTTTTAAAGGGAGTTTTATAAATGCAAGGATATTCACTTTTTTCCTCCCCTATTTATAGTTGGGCACCCAAAACTGTTCCCATTAGCCTAACTCTGGACTAACCAGTATCTTGCATTAACATATCATTAACTGTTTTCTCTACACTGCCATTTATAATCCTTTAAATGTTGATGGTTTTTATGTGGATAATCTATACGATTCAAATATGTTTAACGTGAGTAAAGTGTTTCTTTAAAAAAAAGTCAAATTAAGATAGATCAGATTCGCTGCCCCTTCAGAGAAACCTGCTGTCTAATATCCACAGTAATGCAATAACGTGTTTGTCAACGTTATCTCAAACTTTCATTTAAGAAGTGGAAGAATTCGTTGCACTGTTTATACTTCTGTTTGGAAATACTGCACTAATGACCGCAAACACTGAGTATCTTGTTGTTGCTACTTTAAAATGGGGGCGGCGGGGGGTTGAAACCATAAGGTGACATTTCGACCATAGTTTAGGAAGCCGTCGACTATTAAAATATTGAAATATGGTTTCAGATTCCTGCATCCGCAGTAACTTGCTTTTATTATTCATTGAAATATTCCTATCTGGCTTCTTAACTGGAAATTCTCGAGTTTTGTTTTTCACGGGTCGCGCCTTAAGAGGCAAGGTATAATGTCGTCAGTTTCAAGGTAGATTTGCGATGAACTGTAAAATGAGAGCAATAAAACGTACCATTTTGTAATTCCGAACAGTAAACTCGGTCAAAACTGATGTTCCTTCTAGACCAGACTGGGCTGTTACATCCCATCTACAAACAAAAAACACACACACAAGAAAAGCACAACTAAATTTTAAAAAGACTCCAAACATTTTAGTTAACCGTTGAAACAGATTCGCCGTAACAAATGACTTTATACTGTATACGTCAGGAGAGTTGAATGAGTAAAACAATGATTGCCGCTGGACGGAAACAAGCCCATCTGCCGATTAGACATAGTTGGTTTCTTTGCCACACCATGATTTTCTCACAAAGTATGAGGTATGTCTGCACAGAAATGTGCATTGTGTTATCCATGGAGAATGAATTGCATGTCTATGCAGTTAACGGAAGCTACATGCATTGTGCCAGGTCAGATTTTCCCCATACTAAATTCGTATTAAAGCCTTGGCTCCCATAGTCAGTGAACGTAGCCCTGGAAGAATGTTTCACTGGTTGTTGTTTCAAATAACAGGAGCCTTCAGCTTGCCGCTGTTTTTCGGGCTCCCGTGGATAGCAGAGGTGGGAAAGTCATCATCCCGCATCCAAAGAGATCAATGTGTGTGGCAGCAACTTTTTTTTCCCCTCTCCCCCCCCCCCCCCCCCCCCCCACCACCACTGAAGTGGCGAGCAGCAGCACTCGGTCACACATAATGAGACCCAGGCGCCACCTAAATCAAATAGGCCGCAGAGAACATTTCACCCAATTTCCAGCAAGTGCTAATGAAGTTGTTTAACTTTAGCTCCTCTTGTCTCCCAAGTTAGTTAAGGGAAAAGGAAAGGACATTCGACAACTGTAGGATGCAACAATCCACCCCCACCCACCCACCATTGCCCCCTTGTATCAAAGTGAGCACTTAGGCACTCCACACGAGTTTAATATGTGGATAAGGGTCAGTGTGATCGGGGTTGTTGGGCAGTTGGATATTATTGGGGGGGGGGGGGGGGGGGAGAGTTAGGGCAAATCAGTGCACTGATAAGTGAAAGGAAAGCTTGGACCTATTGCACCTGAATAAACAGAGATGTTAGATTCTTGATGCTGGCTTGGATCCTCTTTTGGGTAACATTAGGGTGATCTGTTTAAAGCCACCGCGTCGCTTATTTGAAAAATATTTTGATAACTGACTCCACTAGCTGGTCCACAAATATTTAAGGTCGTGAAGTGTTTGATAAAAATCAATCCCTTCTCTCCTCAAGATATAATGTGACATGGAGCGCAGCTCTGTAACCGCTGAGACCCATTATTAATATGATTTCATTCGGGGGAGCCGGTGAGTTGGTTAGTCCACACCCTGTACTAACGGAGATGGCACCGTGTAAAACAAAAGAATAAAAAGAAAGGCCAAACTCTACCCCCCCCCCTTCCCTTTCTTAAACACCGTTCACAAATCTTTATAGGAATGGGGGAAATAGTCACCAAGTGCAAACTTCAGGCTTGCTTTGATGATGGGGCGGAACAGCTTCTTGCGAACAGGTTTGTAATCGATATTTACCAGCTCGCGGAGATCAGGTTTTCTTGCGGAAAACTTTACGGGCAAGTATTTTATTCTTATGAAGGGGTTACCAGAACCACGTGATCTCGACTTGCACCAGTTATTCAAAGAAATACACTGATCTAATGTAAGGAGCACGCTACATGTTAACCGCCAGTGCGGACCGGGTGTATTGATGACAGAAAAGGTCGTCCGAGAGACATATAGACTAGATCATAAAGGGTTCTGAACCAGACCTGGACACTCTCTCTCACTCATCTTCCACAGATGTGCGGGTTGGGTGGATTGGCCATGGTAAATTGCCCCTTAGTGTCAGGAGGATTAAAGTTTTTAAAGTTTATTAGTGTCACAAGTAGGCTTACATTAACACTGCAATGAAGTTACTGAGAAAGCAGGATAAATACATGAGGTTCGGGGGATAGGGCCTGGGTGGGATTGTTGGCGGTGCAGGCTGGATGGGCCGAATGGCCTCCCTCTGCACTGTAGGAATTCTATAATTAACACAAAGTTTATGCTGTGTATTTTGCAATAGTAGAAAGGCACATTGATTATAGGAGGGGATACGGATTGAAGAAATCACTGCTTACCATTTCGTCCGAGCAGTTGGATGTGGGGCTCCCTGGCTCTGAACTGACATGGTCGGGGAGGTTGTAATAGTTTGCCACCTGCTCCCTGAGCAGTTCCTGGAGGCTCTCGATGTAACTGATAGCGTTCCTCAGTATCTCCACTTTCGGCAGCCGCTGGTTGGGGTTGGAGCTGGTGCACCTCTTCAGGGTCTCGAACGCCTGGTTGACTTTCTTCAGCCTCCTCCTCTCCCTCATGGTGGCCGCCTTCCTCCTGTCGCTGCTGGAGCTTTTCCGTTTGCAGGCTTTGCAAGCCCAGAGGAGGCAGTGACCAGCCTGGTGGTGGCCGCTCGGAGCCTTCACGTGTTTCTCCTCCTCGGCTCCGCGGGACTCCGGTTTGCCCTCCCGAAACACAAAGTCATCCGTGCAGTCCGCCTCTCCGGGCGACGAGAGGCAGGAATGATCATAAAACAGGTCGGACGGGGAAAAGAGGCAGTCGACCATGATATCCATGCGGCACTGGTGGCGAATCACTCGGCTGAAATGCAGAACTGGCCCCAAGCGTTGGGTACAATGAAACCAGGCAATTGGAGTTCAAAGACAAATATCGGTTAGTGTCAAAGCAAAGAGCCTTGAGTTTACACTGAAGAGCTCTTTATATACACACCATGAGGTCGGTCACACGGCTACCATCCAGTCCTTCCCCCTATCCATTAACCCTAGATCCGTCCCATGGGGGGGTGGGGGGGACTTCATTAACCCTTGTGGGCTCGGCAAGATCTCCCACAACACAGGCAAAAATATTCCGCAACAAGGAATCAGTCGGATTAAAAACAGAAAATGCTGGATTAAACTCAGCGGGTCTGGCAGCATCTGTGGAGAAAAACAAGACTTAAGTCCCTCTGACCCTTCGACAGAACTCAGCGAGTCCCGTTGAAAACTCATGAAGGAACTCGCTTCAAACCCAGGGTAACAATTGCTTAACCAATAAATAAATCATTACCTCCTGTGTTTTAGTAGATTTAGATTAAAGGGTGAAAAATGCCAATAGTTATGTAAATATGGGCATGGCCACCCATTGCTGAAATGTGCAAGTTGCTTAATGGACCAAAATAATGTTTCAGGCAGTAACGATTGAGGTTTTATTCCCGTCCCTCCCCAGCTCATTCATTTCTGTTCAAACGAAACGATGCTGGACTGGCTTGCTTAGTGAATACAGTGTAGAATCTGTCTTGTTCAGTACCAGATAACATAACTCATAATCAGTGGTGACTATTGCAATATAGAGTTTAAAGTTTATGTATTAGAATCATAGAATCCCTACAGTGCAGAAGGAGGCCATTGGGCCCATCGAGTCTGCACCAACCACAATCCCACCCAAACCCTACCCCCACATATTTTACCCGCTAATCCCTCTAACCTACGCATCTCAGGACTCTAAGGGGCAATTTTTAACCTGGCCAATCAACCTAACCCGCACATCTTTGGACTGTGGGAGGAAACCGGAGCACCCGAGAAAACCCACGCAGACACGGGGAGAACGTGCAGCTTCCGCACAGACAGTGACCCAAGCCGGGAATTGAACTCGGGTCCCTGGTGCTGTGAGGGAGCATTGCCACCATGCTGCCCCGTGCCACCCCCAAACATCAAAGGATGTTCTGAGAGTATGGTGTCCTGTATATTCATCACAGTGGATCATCGCAGCAATATTGCCGCTGGATACATTTGCCTCTTCCAATTCTGTCTGTCGGAGCAATAACATTTCACTCGGGACAAACTTTGGTGAATTTCAGCATTTGAAATTAAATCAGCCGGGGGTCATTGCTGAATGCGAGTTCGGTCTTTTAATTTCAGAAATTCGCGGGCATTCATTTCGAATTGTTGCAATGACTGAATTTATAAAATTCTGGGGGTGGGAGGGGGAGCGGGTGGAGACTCTGCAGTGAAACACACTAAGAGGCGGTGGCGTTTCTTTTCCATCCAGAATGTGTTTCCATTAACAGGGCAGTCTTCTGTAAAACGGCCAATTGCTTCTCAGGCTGCAGAGTGTAAAACAGCGCTTTCACTGCTCCTCGGGGCTGGATCATTTTATGGTTGAAAAACATTCGCACCGTTACAGATGCGGCCCAGCTGCGCCTCCAGCAGCAGCCCCCCCTTCAAAGGTGCAAGATTCTTTCGCACCAAAGTGTGGGGGCAAATTCACACAGCGGCGGTGACCAAGCTTGGCCAAAAGTTTGAACGGGTCAGGGGAACCCTTAAGGGCTCATCAGGGTTCTTAATGAGGCGTATTAGTGAGTGTTTCTCAGATTAGGAGCAGGTTAAGTGAAACCCAAAAGCCTTATTCAGTGGGAGATCGCCACTTGAGAACAATATCGCTTTATTTGTTTAACCTTCTGTGGGATTTGCTGCTCCGGTTTATTTTCATTCTTCCTTATCTAAGTTTAAACGCGCCATTGCGAAAACAAACTATTTGTTGGCACTCCATTCCGTAAGGGATATTGGAGAAGCAGGCAAAACTCATATGAAATGAGGGAACAGAAGACCCCCCCCCCCCAAAAAAAAAAGCTCACCAAGTAAGTATTAAAACGCATTCAAAGTTGTTGATGTTAAATGGCCCCTTAGCCTGTTGGAAAGTAATTAGCTTCTTTGTAAAATAAGGTTGTGCTGCATCTTTTGGGTGACACTTTGGAACTCCGTGGGGACATGTAACGGTGGTTTTAAAGGAAGCACCACTTTACTGCAGCTACTTGGTATGTTTTTCGAAGGAAGTTATCAAAACATCCAAAACCAAGCAAGCAATGATCACAGAACAGCGAGAGTCAACACATAAGGTACAAGACCAATAGGGTGTTGAAGAAACTGACTCCTGCCCTTTGTTGAGTGGAGGAATTGAGGTGCTGAATGTCCCACCGAAAGACCCCCAACAAACACAAGCCTTCAATCGTAGCTGGACAGGAGGATCAAACCCCTCCAATCTACCCAAGGTTTCAATACCGTAAGCAATCAAAAAATAACACAGCAATCAAAAAATAACGCAGCCTTTCTGTAAAAATAAATGCCCTTAAAATCGATAGCCCATACTTTGTTGTCCATTGCTATTGGCGGCAAGTTAATGTGATTTTCTTTTATTCGTTCACGGGGTAGAATCTTAGAATCCCTACAGTGCAGAAGGAGACCATTCGGCCCATCGAGCCTGCACCGCCCACAATCCCACCCTATCCCCATGCATTTACGCTAGCTGGTCCCCCTGACACTAAGGGGCAATTTCGAATGGCCAATCCACCTAACCCACACATCTTTGGATGTGGGCAGTAGCTGGCTGGGTCAGCATTTAATGCCCATCCCTGAGGGTACTTAAGAGTCAACCACATTTCTGTAGGTCTGGAGTTACTTACAGGCCAGACCAGGTAAGGGCAGCAGATTTTCTTCCCTGCAGGACATTCCGTGAACCAAATGTGTTTTTGACAATTTTTTAAATTTATTAGTTAGAAGTAGGCTTACATTAACACTTCAATTAAATTACTGTGAAAATCCCCTAGTCACCACATTCCAGCGCCTGTTTGAGTACACTGAGGGAGAATTTAGCATGGCTAATACACCTAGCCAGCACGTTTTTCGGACTGTGGGAGGAAAACGGAGCACCCCGAGGAAACCCACGCAGACACGAGGAGAACGTGCAAACTCCACACAGACAGTGACCCAAACCGGGAATCAAACCCGGATCCCTGGCGCTGTGAGGCAGCAGTGCTAACCACTGTGCCGCACTTGACTTTTAATCCCAATTTTTAATTCTCTGCTGTGGTGGGTTTCGAACCCGGGCCCCAAGTATTATCCTGGGTCTGTGGATTACTAGCCCAGTAACAATACCTCCACATTATGGAAGCATAGAAAAGAAGATGCCATTCAGCCCATCATGTCTGTTCTGATTCAAAAAGAAACTAGCCGCTCGTTTTAAGCCTACTTTCCCGCAACAGGTCTATAGCCTTGCAGGTTACAGCACTTCACGTGCAGACCCAGGTACATATTGTATGAGTTGAGCGTTTCAGCCTCAATCACCAATTTAAGCAGTAAATTCCAGACACCTATCATTGCAGAGATAACAAATTTCTGGCAGCATTTACTAATTGTGTGTTTACTTATTTTATTTTTAAGCATTCTGATCCCCACCACTGAAATTAAATTGGTGTTAGGCAATTATATTCCATATTTATAATTGAATTATAATTCTAAAATAGGCTGCACACAGTCCCTGTGAAATTCTGAGTGTCTCGAAGTATATTCAGACTTTGTTTTGCCTCAATCGAACCCAATTTAAACAATTTTCTTGGAACTGATTGCTACAGTCTGCAATTATTTGCACGCTGATTGCAAGTTACATACAAGTTACTGCAGAGTGCACGTTCAGACCTGCATGGGGACAGTAGCCAGCTTTGTAATACATCTGTCAGAACGTTTGAACACTTGTCTTTGCGACCTTTACCATGTCTCCGAACTACTCGCATGCCTGCCACTTCCCCATTCAATACTTCACTGGGACTGTGTGGAAAGACTGGATTTTTGCTCTTCCAATGGCCTTCCAAGATAGATCAAGTGAGTTTCTTTTCCAAGACTAAGGAGAAATTTTCCTGCATTTTCCTTTTTGGAAGGGTGAGGTAGTTGATGCCATCTGCCGAATGTACAGGCATCATATTTTTATGCTGACCGATGAACCGTTTGCGGAAGTGCGTTGTTTTTTATTTGTGCACTAAATCAGTTAAAATACAGCCCATAAATCATGTGAACAACACATGTAACTGGAGCTGGATTCTCACTGTACACCAAGCGGACTTGTGCAGCGGCCAATGTGACCCTACATTGATTCACCGGCGCTAACGGACAACCGCTGAATACTCTCAGAGCTCTGAGAGAGGCTCATCCAGACTAGAAACGTTAGCTTTATTCTCTCTCCATAGCTGTCAGAGCCTGCTGAGATTTTCCAGCATTTTCTGTTTTTGTAATCTCTGAATGGTGTGGACAGTGAAATTATGAAGATATAATATTAGTTTAATAAGGTATTTTGTTACGAAGGATTATGGTGGGAGGATGCCTGTGGCAGATGTGAGCCAGCCAATCACCTAGAATATGAATTGGTGAAAAGAAAGATATCCAATATTCTGGCAGCACCGTGGTTAGCACTGCTGCCTCACAGCGCCCAGGGACCCAGGTTCAATTCCGGCTCGGGTTACTATCTGGCAGAGTCTGCACATTCTCCCTGTATCTGTGTGGGTTTCCTCTAGGTGCTCTGGTTTCCTCCCATAGTCTAAAAGATGTGCTGATTAGGTGCATTGGCCATGCTAAATTCTCCCTCGGTGTACCCAAACAGGTACCCGAGTGCAGCCACTAGGGGATTTTCACAGTAACTTCATTGCAGTGTTAATGTAAGCCTATTTGTGACACTAATAAATAAACTTTTACTTTTCATGGATAATATTTAAATATCAATATGCATAATGACTTTATCTCATTCAAGGTTCCCACACAATGGAGTACGGTGCATTAGTTTGGCCCACAGTTTAGCAATGGTGAACTCATTGACTTGTGGCCTGTGGGTTTATGTGGTAAATGCGATGGAAGTGGTCGAGTCCGCCACCAACGTTTGAATATACTGTCTGAAAACTAAGTCTGACATCGAAATGGCAGTGTTCTGTTTGTTGTTACTGCGACTGCTTAATTGCTTCTTTAACCACCAAGGCTTCAGGTTTGTGATAGACCATCTTTGGTCATTTCATGAAATAATCAGGACTAAGCTGTGTTTTGAAATAAAAATAAATACTCCCTTTTGAATGAAATATTAAAGATTAGATTGTGAAAATGAGACCTTGGATCTTTCTTTAAACACTGCGGTCGAGAAGATAAGATCTCCAACTCCAATCATTTCATTAATTCTTCAGCCGATAATTTTGCCATCAAATCCCACCAGACACAACCCAGATTAAATCCTGATCTCTGATCTCCTGCACATTTATTACTTGCCTTTTGCATTCTTGTGTTTACTTTGGATGTGAAGTCAGATTCTAATCATGATAATAATATTAAACATAAGAACTATCCCTGCTAACTTCACAAAAAAACACTTTAAACTGGCCCCATTTTAGAGAAATGTTCGATTAACATAGTGTTTGTCAGAGATTCTTTCTATGTAAAGTTACCATATCCACTAGTAATTAGTATTTTTTTCTTTATTATGCATTCACGGGATGTGGGCCAATAATTATTGCTCATCCCATTTAAAAGTCAACCACAATGCTGTGGGCCTAGTGTCTCATGTCAGCCAGACCAGGTAAGGATGACTTCCTTTGACATTAGTCAACCAGATGGGTTTCTACCACAATGATTTCATGGTATCATTCCATGTTTTTTAAAATTCAAATTTCACCATCTGGCATGGTGGGATTTGAACCCAGGCCCCCAGGTTTTTCTCAGGGTCACTGGACTAATAATCTACTAGCCACCACCTCCCCAATTGTTGTATCAATTATTAACAAGTGATAGATGTATTATCCAGCAGTGCAAACTGGGAATATATTAATTGGTTTCATAAGATATTTTGTGCACAAAGACTAATGGTCGTTACTCACTTTAAATGCAATTAGAAAATAACATAGAGTGCAGAAGGAAGTCATTCGGCCCATCATGTCTGCACTGACTCTTCCACAGACATGCAGACATGGGGAGAACTTGCAAACTCTACACAGTCACCCAGGGTTGGAATTGAATCCTGTGAGGCAATATTGCTAGCCACCGTGCTGTCCCCAACTTGGCTCTTTGGGTAATGGGGTTTAAATGCTTTACAGTGGTAGGTAAATTTCAAAAGTTGGCCAAAGGTTTATCAGATCAAATTGAGTTGTAGTCCATTTATTTTCCTGAATTTCTGCAATGTGAAATTGCTATTACCAAAGACAGCAAGCTATCTCATTCTGATGCTTGCCCTGACCTCCTTTCTCGAAGGATTGTTAAGATGTTCCTCATTTTGCAATCTTTCAAGTGTTTACAGAGACATTTCTAAACTTGATATTTGAATAACTACCTAGCTGTATTCATATCAGGAGGTATTATTGAACACATTCTCTATTATGCATGGAAATATGTCCACATACTGCATCCAAATGTTTTTGGGGGTGTAATTTCCCAAACAATGTGTGGAAACTAATTGAGGACCATTGAAACATCTGACGGCGTATCTGCCAACCGAACACTGGCTCATTAGGAGACAAATGTGTGCTGTAATACATCAACAGTGCAAGCTCACAACTAGGCAGGGGTGAACCTTAAAGGAGGTTGGCCTGGTGGACGAGAAGAAGGGAGAGAAGTGACAGAAAGTTTTATTAATGTCACAAGTAGGCTTACATTAACACTGCAATGAAGTTACTGTGAAAATCCCCTAGTCGCCACACTCTGGTGCCTGTTCGGGTACACTGAGGGAGAATTTAGCATAGCCAATGCACCAAACCACAACATCTTTCAGACTGTGGGAGGAACCCGGAGCACCTAGAGGAAACCCACACAGAGACAATGTGCAGACTCCACCCAGATAGTGACCCAAGCAACGAACCCAGGCCCCAAGCACTATGAGGCAGTAGTGCTAACCACTCGTGCCACCCAACAATCCGGTCATCTTGATCTTTGTGACTAAGAAGTCCATGAGCTCCCCACTTATTTGTTGGAGGTGAGGGTACAGGAGACAGAGGATGGTGGTTTAAACAATGACTTGCAGCAAAGAAAATAATTTGGGGGCCATCTTTGCTTTCTAAGATTAGTCCAGAATAACTTGCCATTTTGATGGATGACAATAGGACCTGATAATGCTTTACAAGGTGCTACTGTATCTGGTGGTAAATGGCGAAACCAGTTATCTGACATATTTGTTTGATTTTGTGTTCCCTGGAATTAAGGGAGCGGAGATGAGGGCAATAGCAGGGAGAATGGTCAGTGTGAGAGACTGTAATAGTTTTAATGAGGATGAGGACATCAGAAGTTGAGGTGAGGCTATGGCTGAGCAGATCAATAGTTCCAGAGGTGTGGTGGTGAATGAAGAGCCAAAGGTTACAATGTTGGGACTTTGAAAGTATACTTGTAGATGAATTAGGGAATTATTTTTTTGCCAGGGATGGATATAAAAGGAGGTGGTGTCAGGGCATGGAAGGGGGGATGTCGGTCATCAACAACATAAGGAAATCTTCAAAGATTATCTTATCCGTGATTTATACAATGAGAGTAATGAGACTATGTGAGATGTGTTATGAGCTTAATTTGCTATCCTAGATATGGAGGGATAAACTGGCTTCCTTTCTTTATACAAAAGATTAATTTGAAAAGGATCCCTTCCCTTGTGGATATCTTTTCCCAGCCCAATATTTATGTTTTAAACGGAGCCAATTTAACTAGGCTTTATTGAGTTTTTTAGCTACTAAATACGAGAAAAGTTATAAAACATATGTAAATATATTCATACATGTTAGAAATGAGAATTGAATCCAAAAGAAGTAAAAAAGAAAAAAAATGAATCAATCCTCAAATGTCCATGAAGAGTAGATGGATGGTGGCATGTTCACAGATTCATAGGTTTGATACGGTGGAGAAGGATGTCATTTAGCGCATGGGATGGAATTTTCCAGGCGGGCTCGCCCCAAAAGTCCAGCCAGAGGTTAACGGACTTTGCATGGTCTGCCCCCCACCCGCTACGATTCCCGTGGCGGGCGGGATGGGAAAATTCCCTCCACTGTGTCTGCACCTGCTGTCCAGACGAACATTATGATTTAGTGCCAAACCCCTGCCTTTTACCACAAGTTTGCACATTGTTTCTATTCAAATAATCATCTAATGCCCTCTTGAATGCTTCAATTGAACTGGCCTGCACCACATTTCCAGGCAATGCATTCTAGACCTGAACCACTTGCTACGTGAAAAAGTTTTTTCTCACATCACATTTGCTTTATTTGGAAATCAACTTAAATCTGTGCCCTCTCATTCTTAATTTTTTTGCGAGCAGGAACAGTTTTTCCCTATCTACTCTGTCCAGCCACCCTCATGATTTTGAACATCTCTATCAAATGTCCTCTCAGCTTTCTTCTCTCCATGGAGAACAGTCCCAACCTCTCCAATCTATCCTCACAATTGAGATTTTTTTCATCCCTGCAACCATTCCTGTAAACCTTTTCTGCACTCTCTCCAATACATTCACATCCTTCCTATAGTGTGGCACCCAGAACTGTACACAATATTCCAGCTGAGGTCTCACTAGTGTATTGTATAAGTTCAGCATAACTTCCTTGCTTTTGTACTCTACGCCCATATTAATACAGCCTAGAACAGTATATGCTTTATTTTTGCTCTCTCCCACCTGCCCTGCCACCTTCAATGATTGTTGCACATATATAGCCAGGTCCCTCTGATGCTGTACCCCTTTTAGAATTTTACCCCTTATTTTGTATTGTCTCTCCATGTTCTTTCGACCAAAATGCATCACCACACACTTCTTTGCATTGAACTTCATTTGCCACCACCTGCTCACTCCAGCATCTTGTCTCGTCCTTTTAACGTTCTCTACTGTCTTCCTCACAATTAACAATACTAAACTCCCCCCCTCACACCAAGATCTAGATCATTTATATATATCAGGAAAAGCAAGGGTCCCAATACTGATCCCTGGGGGACACCACTGCAAACCTTCCTACAACCCAAAAAATATCCATTGACTATTAATCTCTGCTACCTATTATTCAGCCAATTTTGGATACATGCTGCTACTGTCCCTTTTATTCCATGAGTAGTAACTTTTATCGCAGGTCTGTTGTATGGAACTGTATTGAAAGCCTTCTAAAAACCTAAGTAAACCACATCAACAGCATTATCAGCATCGACCCTTTCTGTTATCTCCAAATAAACCATCACGTTATTTAAACATGAGTTCCCCTTTGGAAATTCATGCTGGCTCTTCCTAATCAGCTCAAATTTTTCCATGTATCTACTGATTCTGTTCCAAATAATTGTTTCTGAAAGCTTGCTGACTACTGATGTTAAACTGACTAGCCTGTAATTGCTTGGGCTATCGTACATCTTTATTTGGAAAAAAAGCATAACGTTTGCAATTCTCCAGCCCTCTGACCGTTGCGATTTCCGATTACAGTAGCATTGACTTCAGCAGGTTATGGTCAGTTTTGAGATTCCATGTTCTGCAGTTTGGCTGAGAAGCTGCCCTCTTTCAGCTGGGGGCTTTGCCGACTTCGCTTGCTTCAGCAATCAGCGAGAGAGTTACCTGCAACACTTGCAGTGATCTGCTATCTTTCCTTTTGTGTTACATGCTGATACATCCAGATCTAGTTGACATCCATTGACTCTGTCTACACTTACCGCTGCCTCAGCAAAGCAGCCAGCATAATTAAGGACTCCACGCATCCCGGACATTCTCTCTTTCACCTACTTCCGTCGGGAAAAAGATACAAAAGTCTGAGGTCATGTACCAACCGACTCAAGAACAGCTTCTTCCCTGCTGCTGTCAGACTTCTGAATGGGCTTATCTTGCATTAAGTTGATCTTTCTCTACCCCCTAGCTATGACTATAACACTACATTTTGCACTCTCTCATTTCCTTCTCTATGAACGGTATGTTTTGTCTGTATAATGCGCAAGAAACAATACTTTTCACTGTGTGTTAATATATGTGACAATAATAAATCAAGTCAAATCAATCATTGACCAAGTTTAGTAATTGTTTTTTATCTAGTCTTTGATTTGTCCTGGAAGGTGAAAATCCCCAACCAGTCTGACATTACCCACATGATATAATTCCTGCTGAGGTGATAATCAGCTCCTGTTACCTCCATAGGAGTTGGCACTTAGTTTCTGTACGGCTTTCGTGCTATCTCTCTCTTAGTATCACCCACCATTTTAGTCAGTGACTCAATTAACATCCTCAGCCATTTGTGGCATGTATGTCCATTTTTAAAATGCCAGGTCTAATTTAAAGGTTCAGTGAGTCTGTATATAATTCAGGGTTTTTCCACCATCATCATGAT
This sequence comes from Mustelus asterias, assembly GCF_964213995.1. Taxonomy (NCBI): domain Eukaryota; kingdom Metazoa; phylum Chordata; class Chondrichthyes; order Carcharhiniformes; family Triakidae; genus Mustelus; species Mustelus asterias. Next base: position 22,103,331 of record NC_135809.1, read on the forward strand.
GGATGGTAACTTCAAAATGGTGGACACAAATGTGTAGTGGGGACTTTACATGGAGAGGGAGGAAAGAAGGGAGAGCATGAAGAGTTGAGATGAAGGTTGAAATCACAGAGGACGAGAAAACTATCAGTGTAGTGTCTGAGGGAGGAAAGCAGTGAACATATCTTAGTGAGAAAAGTTTTACAGCATTTTGGTGGACTATAGAGAATGAGGATTTTAAATGAGTGGTGAAAGGGTGGAAAAAGGTGAGATGCTCAAAGGAGTTAGGGGAGGAACTAAAGTATGATTTGGTGATAAGAACCACACCGCCACTGCAACATTATTGATGGAAAATATGGTGGAAGATATGGCTATGATGGGGAGGGCTTCATTTCAGGGAAAGAGTCACCATCCCTCAGCCAGGTTTCTGTTAAGGCCATGGTGCTGATGCAATCATCAAAAATGAGCTCATGGCTTGAAAAGGCCTGGATCATGAGTGAGCAAACATTGTGGAAGGAGATGTAGATGGGAGGCAGCGACAGCTGAATCACTGACAGTGTGCATAGAATCAGCACTCAGAGGGGTGAGTTGGTTGGAGGAGATTGTTAACATTAGTTGGCAGGAAGATTGATGACAAAGTATAGTGGAGAAGTTGACATTGCTGCTTCAAGGCTGGCACCACTGATTAATTTGATGGGCCCTTTGGAGGACGACAAGAGGGACATAGAAGAAGTTGTAGGTTTACCTAAGATGGAACCAAGCCTGAGAGTATAACTGGCAAAGAATACTGACAGGTAGTTTTCCCTGCTTTTCTTTATTCATTTGCGGGATGTAGCCATCACTGGCTAGGCCAGCATTTATTGCCCCTTCCTAATTGCCCTTGAGAAGGTGGTGGTGAGCTGCCTTCTTGAACCGCTGCAGTCCATGTGGTGTAGGTACATCCACAGAGCTATTAGCGAGGGTGTTCCAAGATTTTGACCCAGTTACGGTGAAGGAACAGCAATATATTTCCAAGTTGGGCTGGTGAGTGACTTGGAGGGAACTTCCAGTGGTGGTATTCCCATGTGCAGCAAGCCCTTGTCCTTCTAGGTGAAAGCGATCATGGGTTTGGGAGGCGCTGTCCAAGGAGCCTTGGTGAGTTTGTGCAGTGCATCTTGTATATGGTACAAACTGCTGCTTCTGTGTGTATGTGGCGAAGGGAGTGTATGCTTGTGGAAGAGGTGCCAATTAAGTGGGCTGCTTGCATTCCTGGATGGTGTCAAGCTTCTTGAGTGTTGTTGAAGCTGCAGTCATCCAGGCAAGTGGAAAATATTCCATCACACTTCTGACTTGTACCTTTTAGATGGTGGACAGGCTTTGGGAGTCAGGAGGTGGGTTATTTACTGCAGGATTCCTAGACCCTGACCTGTTCTTATAGCCCCAGTTTTGTTGTGGTACCATTCCAATAAACATCCTCTCCACAAGCTGCAAATCCAGGACATCATTCCTAAAGTATAGTGTCCAGCATTTGCTCACAATACTCCAGCTGAGGTTAAACCAGTGATTATAAAGTTACCTTCCTTGCTTCTGTACTCCATGTCACTATTTATAAAGCCAAAAATCTCATAAGATTTTTTTAACCGCCTTCTTAACTTGCCCTATCACCTTCAAGGATTTGTGTATTTAAATTTGCAGGGATCTCAGTCCCTGCCTGCTTGTTTCACCAGTCCATGTCTGACTGAGCTCAGTCATATCCTCCTCACTACTTACTACTTTTCTGTAATGTCATCTGCTAATTTTGAAATTATGTCCTACAGTAGGCTTATCTAAAAGTTTATTTTAATTAGTGTCACAAGTAGGCTTACATTAACACTGCAAGAAGTTACTGTGAAAATCCCCTAGTTGCCACACCCCGGGCCCTGTTCGGTTAGACTGAGGGAGAATTTAGTATGGTCAATGCACCTAACCAGCACATCTTTTGGTTACTGTGGGAGGAAATCGGAGCACCCGGAGGAAACCCACAGAGAACGTGCAGACTCCACACCGACAGTGACCCAAGCCGGGAATCGAATCCCGATCTTTGGTGCTGTGAGGGCAGCAGTGCTCACCACTGTGCCACTGTGCCGTCCATAACCCCTAAGTGGTGAAATTATACACTTCACTCCAGCGTGAAAAACAACCATTCACTACTATTTGCTTTCTGTGGCTTAGTCCATTTTATATCCACGCTAGCACAGTCTTTTTGATTCCATACTTTTCCATTTTGCCAGCAAATCTATTATGCGGTACTTTGCCAAAATTTGTCAAGTGCTAAACAATTTTAATAGGCCACAGTGTGTAGTCATTACTATTCATTCCCTGGGAATCATCTATAAACATTTGAAATTGTTAACTAAACCCTGGAGTGAAAATGATATGACTTGAACTTCCACATCTATTTTCCTGGGTTCTATTACTCTGACGTGGAAACATTCCACTCTTATGACATCCATTAAGCCTAATAGCAGTAAATGTATATTTCAGTTTGGCTTCCCAAAAGGTGCAAGCAACAAACTCTGGTCATATTGATGGTTAATATGATCAGTCATTAAAGTAACTGTAATGATAGGACTGCACTGCATTCGACTGACACAAAATACCCCTGCCCACTGGCAAAGCACAAATGAATCAGACCTATAGAAACAGAAGGTAAACGACTGTCTCTAGTAACACTGATCTCCAACAGTGTCCTTGATTAAATGTCAAGGTTTCTAATTCGACTCCACTGAGCCGGTGGCATAAAATAGAATGGACGCATTCAACCCAAGATGGTGAAACAGAAGCTGGCTGTGTTTTCAGCTTGAAGTGAGAAGAACGTCTTGTTTCTAACCTTTAAATAAAACTGTCGAATGGAACAGCAGTGGTTCAGAATTGTAGCATTTCTAAATTGGCGCACAGTGTATTTTAAAGTGGCACTCCTGTGCGATAGGTTTTCACTCGCTGTTTCTGACAGAGGAAGCAAGTTTGTTTTGCTGAAACTTCAGTCCAGAAACAAACATCCAGAGTTAACATTTCTCTTATGTATTTGGCTTTCTCAGTTGCACAGTTACTCGTTTAAATTGTTGAAATTTTAAATTTTAAAATGCTTAAATCCTAAAGCTTGACTTTGATGACACATTGCAAATGTAATCCTGTCTTGATTTAATTAGATAAGAAACTAAGAGAGCAATGAGCTGCAATGAAATCTGACAATGTTAGATTATTAGATATAACAGAGAGCTGCGGTTGCCGCCCTGTTTGGAATAACATTTTAGCTGCTACTGTATACGAATATTGGAACTGAAGGCTGCAATTCGAACTTGACAGACATGTTTTGCTAATGAAAGGGCAGCACGGTGGCACAGTGGTTAGCACTGCTGCCTCACAGACCCACCGACCCGGGTTCAATTCTGACCTCAGGTGACTGCGTAGGCGGCATTTACGCGTTCTCCCCATCTCTGCGTGGGTTTCCTCCAGGTGCTCTGGTTTCCTCCCATAGTCCAAAGATGTGCGGGTTAGATTGATTGGCCATGCTAAATTGCCTCTTAGTGTCAGGAGGGTAAATCCATGGGGTTACGGGGATAGAGCCTGGCTGGGGTTGTTGTCGATGTAGGCTTGATGGGCCGAATGGCCTCTTTCTGCACTGTAAGGATTCTATGATTCCAAAAGCAAACTACTGCCGATGCTGGAAATCTGAAATAAAACAGAAAATGCTGAAATAACTCAGCATGTCTGACAGCAGAAGTGAAGAGAGAAACAGAGTTACCATTCTGAGTCCAATATGACTCTTTTTTCAGACAAATGAGTCATATTGGACTTGAAATGTTAATTCTGTTCTTCTCTCCACAGATTGCTGCTAGACATGTTTTGGTATTATTTTAATGCTCCAGCACAGAGAAATGTTATTTTTTTTATCTCAGTGAGGAAGAAGATGGTTGTTAGGAGCAATGTAGGTGAACCTACATTGATCTGATCACACAATCAATGGATCAGATCTAAGCTCCGCAGTCCTGCCAAATCCAGTCATGAATGGTCATGGATAGTTAAACAACTGGAGGAGGAAGCTCCACAAATATCCCCATCCTCAATGCTGGGGGAACCCAACGCATTAGTGGAAAGGACAAAGCTGAAGCATTTGCAATAAATTTCAGCCAAAAAGTGCCAAGAGTATGATCCATCTCAGCCTCCTCCTGAGGTTCCTAGCATCACATATGCCAATCTTCAGCCAATTTGAGGAGCAATGTAGGTGAACCTACATTGATCTGATCACACAATCAATGGATCAGATCTAAGCTCCGCAGACCTGCCAAATCCAGTCATGAATGGTCATGGATAGTTAAACAACTGGAGGAGGAGGCTCCACAAATATCCCCATCCTCAATGCTGGGGGAACCCAAGTGATATCAAGAAACAGATGAAAGCACTGAATACTGCAAAAGCTATGGGCCCTAACAACATTCTGACAATAGTCCAGAAAACTTGTGCTCCAGAGGTATCTGTGCCCTTAGCCAAGCTGTTCCAGTGCAGCTAGAAAACTGGCATCTACACAGCAATTTGGAGAATTGCTCAGGTACGTCCTGTCCACAAAAAGCAGAACAAAGTCGGTGGTGTGGTAGACAGTGAGGAAGGGTGTCGTAGTTTGCAGGAAGACTTAGACAGGTTGCAAAGTTGGGCCGAGAGGTGGCGGATGGAGTTTAATGCGGAGAAGTGTGAGGTAATTCACTTTGGTAGGAATAACAGATGTGTTGAGTATAGGGCTAACGGGAGGACTTTGAATAGTGTGGAGGAGCAGAGGGATCTAGGTGTATGTGTGCATAGATCCCTGAAAGTTGGGAATCAAGTAGATAAGGTTGTTAAGAAGGCATATGGTGTCTTGGCGTTTATTGGTAGGGGGATTGAATTTAGGAGTCGTAGCGTTATGTTGCAACTGTACACAACTCTGGTGCGGCCGCACTTGGAGTACTGTGTGCAGTTCTGGTCCCCACATTACAGGAAGGATGTGGAGGCTTTGGAGAGGGTGCAGAGGAGGTTTACCAGGATGTTGCCTGGTATGGAGGGGAGATCCTATGAGGAGAGGCTGAGGGATTTGGGATTGTTTTCGCTGGAAAGGCGGCGGCTAAGAGGGGATCTTATTGAAACATATAAGATGATTAGAGGTTTAGATAGGGTGGATAGTGATAGCCTTTTTCCTCTGATGGAGAAATCCAGCACGAGGGGGCATGGCTTTAAATTGAGGGGGGGTAGTTATAGAACCGATGTCAGGGGTAGGTTCTTTACCCAGAGGGTGGTGAGGGATTGGAATGCCCTGCCAGCATCAGTAGTAAATGCGCCTAGTTTGGGGGCGTTTAAGAGATCCGTAGATAGGTTCATGGACGAAAAGAAATTGGTTTAGGTTGGAGGGTCACAGTTTTTTTTTTTAACTGGTCGGTGCAACATCGTGGGCCGAAGGGCCTGTTCTGCGCTGTAATGTTCTATGTTCTATGTTCTAAATCCAACCAGCCCAATTACAGGCCTATCCGTCTACTCTCAATCATCAGCAAAGGAATGGAATGTGTCATTGACAATGCTATCAAGTGGTACTTACTCAGCAATAATCTGTTCACTGATGCTCAGCTTGGGTTCTGACAGGGCAATACAGCTCCTGAATTTATGACAGTCGTAGTCCAAACACAAGAGGTGAGGTGAGAGTGTCCTTGGCTTCAAGGCAGCATTTGACCAAATGTGGCATCAAGGAGCCCTAGCAAAACCGGATTTAATGGGAATTGGGGGAAACACTCTACTGGTTGGAGTCATACCTAGCACGAAGGAAGATGGTTATGATTTGTTAGAGGTCAATCATCTCAGTCCCAGGACATTGCTGCAGGAGTTTCTCAGGGTAGTGTCCTAGGCTCAACCATCTTCAGCTACTTTATCAATGACCTTCCTTCCTGATGGTTGCACAATGTTCAGAGGCATTTGTGACTGAAAAACAGAAAATGCTGGAAAATCTTAGCAGGTCTGAAAGCATCTGTGGAGAGAGAATAGAGCTAATGTTTCAGCAGGTTTTATATGCCGAGCTGTTAAACTTTGAGTGACATGTAACCCACAGAATGTTAATAATGATGTAATTAGTTGGTGGCAATGCTGTTGATCATCAAGAGGAGATCATTAGATTCTCTCTTGTTGGAGATGGTCATTGCCTGGTAGTTGTGTGGCACAAATGTTATTTGTCATTTATCAGCCCAAGCCTGAATTTTGTCCAGAACCTTCTTCGAACAGATGTGGGCTGTGAAGGGCACCAGTGTGCAATCATTAGTGAGCAACCCTACTTCTAACCTTATGAAGGTCAATGCTGAAGCAGCTGAAGATGGTTGGGCCTCGGACACTATCCTGAGGAATGCCAGCAGTGATGTCCTGTGACTGAGATAATTGACCTCTAATAACCACAACCATCTTCCTTTATAATAGGTATGACTTCATTCAGAGGAGAATTTTCACCCTGATTTCCATTGACATCAGTTTTGCTAGGGTTTCCTGATTGCATTCAGTCAAATGCTACCTTTATGCCAAGGACAGTGACTCCCACTTCACTTCTGGTATTCAGCTCTTCCATCCATGTTTGTACCAAAATTGTAATGAGGCCTGGAGCTAAGTGGTGCTTATGGAACCCAAACAGCACATCGGTGAACAGGTTGTTTATGGGTAAATGCCACTTGAAAACCCTTCTGACGACTCCTTCCATCACATGGTTGAAAGTAGACAAATGTGATAATAATTTACCAAATAGGATTTGTCTTGCTTTTTGTGAGCAGGACATACCTGGGCAATTTTCCACATAATTGAGTAGGTGCCTGTGTTGTAGCTGCACTGGAACAGCTTGGCTGGGAGAGTGGCTACTTCTGTAATACAGGTTTTCAGTACAAGCTGGGGTGTTGTCAGGGCCCATAGTCTTTGCTGTATCCATTGCCTTCAGCCATTTCTTGATATCACATCAAATAAGTCAAATTGGCTGGGGACTGGCAACTGTGATACTGCGGACTTCAGGAAGAGACCGAGATGGATCATCCACCTGGCATTTCTGGCTGAAGATGGCTGTAAATGCTTAAGCCTTGTCTTTTGCACCGACATGCTGGGCTCCACCATCACTGAGGGTGGGGATATTTTTGGAACCTCCTCCTCTAGTTATTGTTTAATAGTCCACCACCATTCACAACAGAATGTGGCAGGACTGCAGAGCTTAGATCGGATCTGATGGTTATGGGATCATTTAGCTCTGTATAGCATGCTGCTTCTATTGTTTAACATGCATGTGGTCCTATGTTGTAGTTTCACCAGGTTGGCACCTTATTGTTTGGTTCACCTGATGCAACTACTGACATGCTCTCCTGCACTCTACAGTGAACCAGGGTTGATCCTCTGACTTGATGGTAATGGTAGAGTGAGCGATATGCCAGGCCATGCGCTTACAGCTTGTGGTTGAATGCAGTTCTACAGCTACTAATGGCCCACAGCGTCTCATGGATGCCCAGTCTTGAGCTGCTAGATCTGTTCTGAATATATCTGTTGCAGGGTCTTTTTAGAGACTAAGTAATGGCTGAAACTTCAGCTAATGCAAAGACTCACAAAGCCAGTGTTCCAGTTAAAGACGTATCTTTATTTGACCAACGATCGATGGGAGAGGTGAGCATTGGGAAGTCCTTCCTTGAAGAGAAGGCCTTGAGGATTCCAGTACCACTCTGAGGTTACAATACATCCGTCAAAACTATTATACATTTCTCAAGTTTGCTTTTCCCGCCCCTCTGATAGTTATGAACCAATCATTATTAGTACAAATCAATCACTTAACAATTGTCATATATCTTAGCCAATTGCATTCTACCCTCTGACATCATGGGATTTCATTGGTCTGTAGAATCCGAATGCTTCCTACCCCTGTCGCTTAGCAACCCCAGACACTTAGCTACAAAAGTTAAATTTATTGTTCCCATCAACTCTTATTTGTGTCAATGGCCGAGCCAGACAGCTGACATTCTCACGTCTGCGAAGAACTATCTTATCAGGACAACTTGAACAGCCCTATCCATAATGTGGTTTTGAGAACCATACTGTTTGTTACTTTTGCTGATAAAACTATGCACATTCTGCCTCAACAATATCCCATTTATCATGCCACACAACAGAATAGAGCTTGAATATAGGAATGTGTTTCTACAAGGACTATACAGTGATCATTGTTATCAATACCGTCAAGGACAGATGCATCTGTGAAAGGTCGATTGGTGAGGACGAGGTCAAGTAAGATTTTCCCCGTTGTTGATTCCTTCACCACTTGCCGCAAGCCTAGTCTAACAGATATCTCATTCAGGACTAGGCCTGCTGGGTCAGATGTGGTGCTGCAAAATCACTCTTGATAATAGACATTGAAGTCCCCCTTCCAGATTTCAAGCCCTTGGTCTCCTCAGTAAAGTTGCTGTAGAGGAGTGTGAATTCATCACCTGAGGGACGGTGGTAGGTTGCAATCAGCAGGAAGTTTCCTTGCCCATTTTTGACCTGATTCCATGAAATTTCATGAGTTTTCAAGTCAATGATGAAGGCTCCCAGGACCACTTGCCCATGATTCATAATGCTGCCACCTCTGGTGAATCTACCGTGCCTTTGGGACAGGGCATGCTCAGGGATAATGATGGAGGTGTCTGGGACATTGGCTGTCAAGTATGGTGAGCATGACAATGTCAGACATTTGTTTACCTAGTCTGTACCTAGCACTCCCAATTTTGGTACATGTCCCCAAATATTAGTGAGGAGGACTTTGCATGATCAACTGAAATGGCAGAAATGCTAAATAAAGACTTTGCTTCAGAATTTAAGAACATAAGAACATAAGAAATAGGAGCAAGAGTAGGCCATCTAGCCCCTTGAGCCTGCCCCACCATTCAATAAGATCATGGCTGATCTGATAGTGGTTTAGTTCCACTCACCCGCCCGTTCCCCATAACCCTTAATTCCCTTATTGATCAGAAATCTAACTACCTGTGACTTAAACATATTTAACGAGGTAGCCTCCACTGCTTCAATGGGCAGAGAATTCAGAGATTCACTACCCTCTGGGAGAAGAAGTTCCTCCTCAACTCTGTCCTAAACTGAGGCCGTGTCCTCTAGTTCTTGTTTCCTTTCTAAGTGGAAAGAATCTCTCTGCCTCTACCCTGTCTAGCCCCTTCATTATCTTATATGTCTCTATAAGATCTCTCCTCAGCCTTCTAACTCCAACGAGTACAGGCCCAACCGACTCAATCTCTCCTCATAAGCTAACCCCCTCATCTCCGGTATCAACCTGGTGAACCTTCTCTGTACTCCCTCCAAGGCCAATACATCCTTCCGCAAATAAGGGGACCAAAATTGCACACAGTACTCCAGTTGCGGCCTCACCAGTACCTTGTACAATTGCAGCAAGACCTCCCTGCTTTTATACTCCACCCCTTCGCAATAAAGGCCAACATTCCATTTGCCTTCTTGATCACCTGCTGCACCTGCAAACTGAGTTTTTGCGATTCATGCACAAGGACCCCCAGGTCCTTGTGCACAGTAGCGTGTTGTAATTTTTCACCATTTAAATAATAGTCCATTTTACTATTATTCCTTCCAAAGTGGATAACCTCACACTTGTCAACGTTATACTCCATCTGCCAGATCCTCGCCCACTCACTTAGCCTATCCAAATCTCTCTGCAGACTTTCTGCATCCTCCACGCAATTCGCTTTCCCACTCATCTTTGTATCATCCACAAACTTTGTTACCCTACACTCGGTCCCCTCCTCCAGATCGTCTATGTATATGGTAAACAGTTGAGGCCCCAGCAGCGATTCCTGCGGCACGCCACTAGTCACCAACTGCCAACCAGAAAAGCACCCATTTATTCCAACTCTCTGCTTCCTGTTAGATAGCCAATCCTCAATCCACGCTAACACTTTACCCCCAACTCCATGTACGCTAATCTTCTGCAGCAACCATTTGTGAGGCACCCTATCGAACGCCTTCTGGAAATCCAAAAACACCGCATCCACCGGTTCCCCTCTGTCAACTGCATTCGTTAGATCTTCATAAAAATCCAGTAAATTCGTCAAACACGACTTTCCCTTCATGAATCCATGCTGCATCTGCTTGATCGAACCATTTTTTTTCCAGGTGTCCTGCTATTTCTTCTTTAATTATGGATTCCAGCAATTTCCCAACTACGGACGTTAAGCTAACTGGCCTGTAGTTACCCGCCTTTTGTCTACCTATTTTTTTAAACAGTGGCGTCACATTAGCTGTTTTCCAATCAGCTGGCACTTCCCCAGAGTCCAGCGAATTTTGATAAATTACAACTAACGCATCCGCTATTACTTCTGCCATTTCTTTCAGCACCCTGGGATGCATTCCATCCGGGCCCGGGGACTTGTCTACCTTTAGTCCCATTAGCCTACCAAGCACTACCTCTTTAGTAATAGTAATCATTTTAAGGACCTCACCCCCTACAGTCCCACGACCATCAATTTTCGGTAAGCTATTTGTGTCCTCTACTGTGAAGGCCGACACAAAAAACTTGTTTAAGGCCTCGGCCATTTCCTCGTTTCCCATTATTAAATCCCCCATCTCGTCTTCTAAGGGTCCAACATTTACTTTAGCTCCTCTTTTCCTTTTTATATATTTGTAAAAACTTTTACTATCAGTTTTTATACTTTGTGCCAGTTTAGTTTCATAATCTATCTTTCCTTTCTTTATCGCTTTCTTAGTAGTTCTTTGTTGTTTTTTAAAGCTTTCCCAATCTTCTAGTTCCCCACTAGTTTTGGCCACTCTATACGCATCGGTTTTTAATTTAATACTCTCCTTTATTTCCTTAGTTATCCACGGCTGGTTATCCCTTTTCTTACATTCCTTTTTTATCACAGGAATATTTACAGCAGAGGAAAAGGTCAGTGCCAGACACACCAAGGAAGCTAATATTGATTCAGGACAGTGATTCACCAAAGTTAACGTGAACACATTAATAGTAATAGAGAAAATAATGATGCTAAAGAGTGAAAAATCTCAGAACCAAATGGTTTTATACAACATTAATGAAAATATACCTCACCGGACGCAAAGCCCTGACCCTTATCTTTCAAATTTCTCTTGCAACATCATTCCTTTAGATAGAAAATTGCACATCCTCTCTTTCAGACAGGGACACTTAGGGATTGATTAGTCTAACAGCTCTTGGAGAGAAATGACTATCGTCTATAATTAGGAATGGAAAGGTTAAGAGGTTTGAATAGTTGAAAAGTGAAAGCCAACAGGGATTTATAAAAGGTAGGTCATGTCTGATAAACCTGACTGAATGTTTTGAAACGGTGAGTCCTAAAATAATGGACAGGGGAATGTTGATAGATGTTATTTGTATTACTTCCGGAAGACATTCAATTAAGCGCATGATTAGAGACTTTTAGCTAATGTTGAAGCTCATGAGGTTGAGGGCACATTATTGATCCGGTAAAGGGATTAGCTGTATGGCAGGAGACAGAAGGTAGAATAATGAGCAGGTACATGAATTGGCAAGATGTGACTAATGATGTCTTGGAAGGATCTCTATTGAGGTCTTAACTGTTCACCATATTTATTAGCAGTTCAAATGATGGGACAAGGAGACCCTTTGCTGATGGCACAAATATAGGCAGCATTGTAAACAGTGCAGGTGGAGGCATTAAGTTGCCAAGAGGTGCTAATAGATTAATTCAACAGGTCACAAAATGGATTTCAATATGAGCAATTGTGATACCATCCACTTTGGAGTTAAAATGGATAGAACAGGGTACTTTCTAAATGGTGAAAAGCTGGATGCAGTGTAGTTCCAAAGAGACATGGAGAATCCATGTACATCGATCATTGAAATGTCAGAGACAGGTACAAAATTAGTATCAAAATGGCTGATGGAATGCTGGCCTTTATAGCTAGTGGACAAGAATGCAGGAGCTTAGATATCATGCTTCAACTATACAAAGCCATTGTTAGACCATACTTGGGATAATGCATTTGTTTGGCATTGGGCACTACAACTTAGGAAAGATATCTTGGCCTTGGAAGGAGTGCAGCATAGCTTTATTGGAATTATACCTGGATTCCAAGGATTAAATTCCAAGGAGAGATTACACAAGATGGAGTTGTGTCCCGAGAACCTAGAAGGTTAAGGGATGAGTTTTCAAGATGCCAAGGGGAACTAACTCGGTAATTTAGGAGAAACTATTTCCAGTGTTTGGGGAATCTTGGACCATGGGACAAATTAGCACCAGGACTTTTAGAGGTGAAGTGAGGAAACATTTTGACTAATAAAAGGATGGTGGAAGCTTGGAACTCTTCTGTAAGCACCAGTTCTGCTGGATCAATTGTCAATTTTAAATCTAAGATTGATCATTTTATGTTCACCAAAGGAATATGAGGCAAAAACTGGAGTCAAGTCATAGATCAACCATAATGTCATTGACTGGTACAACAGGCTTGAGGGCTAATTGGTCTACCCCTGTTCCCCCATTCTTCATACTTTGTATTCTGTTGGTTTCACTCACATTAACCAGTTTGTTTTCAATATTCAGGATTGCTTCCATGTGATTGTTTGGCAAGTTTTGTCTTTGCTGTGAGCAGGACATTGCAGGCAATGCATTCTCACATTTGTAGTGGATTGTGCACGTGGGAAAAGTATATATGTCTCCTCTGCAGCTATACTTTCTCAGTTGTCCATGGCCAAATATTGATTATCCCCATTGAGCAGGGAAGTAACGGCGATGGGAAGTGGGACATATGAGATTGCCTGATCTAGTACCCAGTTCAGGCAGGCCAAGAATATCTCAGGAGAACGTTGACAAGTGACTAACGCAGGTCTAGTTAATTGAAGGGGTCAGGAGGACAGATCTGCATTGGGCAGCAGGTAATGGGCCAAATGATCTCCTTCTGATAAATTGTGTGATTTTAGTTGGGTAAACTTCAGAACTAAATCGACATGCACTTAAGGATGAGTAAGCATTGGATCTTGACAATCCTCCCCTAAGACCTTTAGCTTTAGGTATGTGGATGTACTGCACGAAAAGTGAGTGCACATCGGACAAAGAAAACACTCAACTTGTGAATAATTTCAGTAATTTAGGTGAGAGATGATTAATTTGTTAGCAGGATTAAAACGCTGAAGGGACAATGACGGTGTGGATGCAAAATTGGCTAAGAATTAGAAAGTAGTAGTGTTGTTTTTTAGTCTGGAGCGCAATATTGTCTGCCGGGAGTAGGTGTTGTGGCTGCTGCTCTTTTTGATATATATTAATGACCTGAACTTAGATATATAGAACAAATTTCAGCGTTTATAGATGAAACAGAAATTGGAAATGGAATAAATGATAAGGAGAGTAGTTACAGATTTAAGGAGGCCTTAGACTGGTTAAATGGATAGACTCATGTCAGACGGAATTTAATTTAGAGAAATAAAAAGTGATTAACTTTGGAAGGAATAATGAGATGAGGCACTAAGAATGAAATAGTACAATTTTAAAGGGGCTGCTGGAACAGCGAAATGAACATACACGGGACTTGAAGGTGGCAAGAAAAACTGAAAAGGTTGTTAAAAAGCATATGGGATCCATGGCTTTACAATTGGACACTAAGGGAAATCCCACCCGTGGTCAACGGATGTTGCATGGTCCGTGTGCTGCCTACTATGATTCCCGTGGCGGGCGGGATGGGAAAATTCCGCCCATCGAGTGCATAGGGGATAGGGGCTGGGTGGGATTGTGGTCAGTGCAGGCTCGATGGGCCAAATGGCCTCCTTCTACACTGTAGGGATTCTATGATTCGATGAAAATCAAGGCAGATAGGCTAAACCATTATAAAATACAGGGTAGGCCTGTAGCTAATTCTGGGCACCACACTTTAGGAAGGTCATAGAGAGAGTGCAGAGGAGGTTTGCTAGAATGGTTACAGGACTTCAGTTACTTTATAAAGATGAAAGAAACTGGGTCTCTTCCCCTAAACAGAGCAGGTTAGGAGTGGGAGATTTGATTGAGATCGTCAAAGTCAGTAAGGGTTTGATAGAATAAATAAAAAAAGTCTGTCTCCAGTGGGGACAAATGTTGGTAATCAGAGAACACTGAATTAAGGTAATTGGCAGAAGAACCAAAAGTGACACAAGATGCTATGGTCTGCAATGCACTGTCTGGATGCATGGAAAAGGCAGATTCAATGACAATGTTTTGAAGGGAAATTGGGTAAATACTTTGAAGAATAAAATACTGTAGGGGAAGCAGTAGATTAGTTTGACTAATTAGATAGCTGTAATAAAGAGTTGACAGAGGCAGAGCTGTCTGAATGGCCTCTCTCTGTGTTCTATGTGGTACTAGGTAACAATGCATTTCAACTATTGAATAATCAAACAAATCAGAGGAGGGGATTCGAAACCAGGTGTCAGAAATGACAGAAAATTGTAATTGCACAAATTGTACCTGTTTGCAGATGTAACTGCATTATAATTTAGCCTTGTTGTGTTTCAGAATTCTAGGGACCCTGACTGTAATGTTGATACATCTCTGCTGTAACAGAAGAACCATCAGCGATTATGGCATTTCCAAGGCATTTTTGAGATTGCTGTTCGAAAGAATTTACCTGGGACTTGGACTCCAGTTAAACTTGAGTAAACATCAGGAAATTTTGCATTGATGTAAATCTCAGGCAATGTGTCCATAGTTTTCTTAAAAAATGTCAGGTTTTGCCTGTAGTGTGAGCATCAGAAATTCTGGTCCTTTCAACTCCAAGCCCAGTGAAAATCAAGGCATAGCCTTTGAAATTCCGTTTAAAGTTGGTGCCAACTTTATTATATACTTTATTATATACTTTAATATATACTTCTGATGTTAACCCTTTTACATTAACTCGGCATGCAGTGTGGAGTCAGAGACAGGGGCCCCCTGGATCCAGAGCAAAGGGGAGTGAAACTCCCGAGTGTGGTAATATCACACAATGTTGCCTCACACTGCATGAAGTGGAAATCTATTGTGGTGTCAAATCTGAATGTTGAAGGACCCCTCACCCCCCTAGATGCAGCCTCCATCTGAATGTTTCAACAGTGGCGATTCTTCCCCCTCCGCTATCTAAACGTGTGAGATTTTAATTGTTGAGAGAGAGCTTTAAATTAAAGTTTATTTATTAGTCACAGATAGGCTTATATTCACACTGCAATGAAGTTACTGTGAAAATCCCCTAATCGCCACACTCCGGTGCCTGTTCGGGTACACTGAGGGAGAATTTAGCATGGCCAATGCACCTAACCAGCACATCTTTCAGACTATGGAAGGAAACCGGAGCACCCGGAGGAAATCCACGCAGACACGGGAAGAACGTGCAAACTCCACACAGACAGTGACCCAAGCTGGGAATCGAACCCGGCTCCCTGGCACTGTGAGGCAGCAGTGCTAACCACTGTGCCACCGTGCCGCCCCAAACTGCTTCTGGTCAAATTTGGTGCAGCTCCAACCACTGGTCAGCCAGGCAGTTTGATCATGCTGGAACCGGAACAGCAGTATAGAATACACCATTTGTTGCTGAAACGGAAATATCAGGAAGTTGTGGAAAGGTTGTACAGTTCTGACGATAAGAGTTCCGGGATATTGCTGGAGCAGTGAAGTTGGGGGGTGGGGAATTAAGTCTGATTGATTCCTGTCAGGTTTTGACCGAGGAGCATCAATATGATTACAGTGTATAACAAAGTTTGCAAAATGCAACAATAGCTCCACGTGTCTTGAGTTAAACGTTTTCAGAGAATATTTCAACTGGCCAGTTTATTAGTTGCCAAAGTGGCGGATTTTCTTTGTGGATTAACCTGTTCATTGTCGGGTTCCTGATACCACCGGCTTGGGAAATGGTTAATAACCGGTGTCCGGTTGGCAGAGGCTGGCAGTGCAATAAACTAAACACAGAACAGCAAATGCTTTACGAAAACAGTCCAGAAACAGGTCACTGAGTTCCATACTAAAAATAGATCATTTTGCAACCAGAACTTCGAATAGTTGTGTTTTTCCAAAGTGTCATCCGTCAACATCTGAAACCAGCTCAGATGATTCAATACGCTTTTGCAACGCTGTACTGGAGTTTGGGAGAGTTGTATTACAGATAAACGTACAGTGGAGTTGACTCCACGCTGACATTATACTGGTGAATCTTTTTCGTTCAGCGCCCCCTCAGGAAATGGACGCGGAACACGGCGCCCAGACATTAAAAAAAACATTGAATAAAGAATTTTTATTCCGTTTTTACAATAAAGGCTAAACATAGATTGCTTTAAACACAAACAAAAATATATCGTATAAAATTACGAAACTTCTTGCGGGATATATTGCGAGCGGACCTGTTCTTTACAAACATATTTACAACTTACTTACGGCACTCAGAGCTTTGCTTTAGAATGAATCTTGGTCAAACAAATCGATTAACATTTTTTGGCCTTTTTCTTTATCTTCAGGGAATGATTTTTTTTCCAAAAATCGACACAGTCAAACAGTATTAATGTATATAGTCTAGGTACAACACGGCAAAAAAGGTTATTAATGGGCAGCAGGCAAGTACAGCTATGGCGAACAGTCACCACAGAATCAATCTAGTTCAAGCTAAGCATTTGTAACAAATCAGATTACTTTGCATTGGAGTCCTGGCTGTATAATGTGGTGGCCTCGTCCGTTGAGATACTGTCTACTATTGAGCTCAGGAAGTGAAGGCTGCTGGTGCCCGATGATTCCGAACTATTTCCTGATCAAAAATAAGACAAAACAAGGCAAGAGGGCAGAAGTTAATGATGTCAGTCAGAATCTGCTGCCTTTGTATCAATTCTATTGAAGAAGAACCGAGGCTCCACCGCCCCTGTCTCTTCACAAACCCACCCAACCCCTGGAAGACACAAGCTCTGATTGCAACCCTGGTCTGAAAGACGTGCTGGTTAGGTGCATTGACCCGAACAGGCGCCGGACTGTGGCGACTAGGGGGAATTTTACAGTAACTTCATTGCAGTATTAATGTAAGCCTTACTTGTGACTAATAAATAAACTTGAACTCTAAAACGCAGAGAGACTTTTCTCAAGAACTTGATTCCGATTTTTTTAAATGTAAATTTTACGCGGTAACAAAAGACACGTTGATATTTTAACTAATTATGGGCTGGTGGACCCCTACGAGTTCTGTGGACGCACTAACTGTAACCTCATTAAAAAAATGTTAATTTCTATGGATGGATTGCTTAACGGTTGGCAGAAGAGTATTTACCGTCTTTGTGGAGTTTATTGGGGATATTCGAATGGTCAGAGAGATTCCCCCATTCTGAAGGGCAGCTGGCTGTTCCCCAGCAATCTGTACTGGTTACCTGTGGAGAAATGTGGAAGGGATTAGATATCAGAGTCCTTGGAACATGGCTGTGTAAATGGACAGATGCAGCACTCGCTGGGTGAAGGGGGGGGGATGTCTTTCCCCCCATTGAGTGTGGCTTACCACTGAGTGGGAGCTCTTGCAGCCGCTGCTCGGGTCCACATTCTCCTGCATCTTGTCCTGCTGGTCAAAGCTTTGGAGCAGATCCTGGAGTTTCTCGATGTAGTGAATGGCACTGCGGAGGATCTCCACTTTGGGCAGCCTCTGGTTGGGGTTCGGCACCGTCCTGCGTTTCAACGCCTCGAAAGCCTCGTTGATCTTTTTGAGCCGCCTCCTCTCGCGGAGGGTGGCCGCCTTCCTGCGGTCGGTGGTGGCCGATTTCCTCTTGCAGGCTTTGCAAGCCCAGATGAGGCACTGACCGGGGCAGTGCGACTTGAGGCCGGCCGGAGCGTACACGTGCTCCTCCCCGCCGCTGTCACAGCTCGGCTCGGCTTGGCTGGCATCTCCGACCGGGGACAGACCGTCCTCGCTCCCCGGGTAGAGGGGGGACACTCCGGGCCCGTCCAAGTGTGGGAAAACCAGGTTTTCACTGACCAGATACCGCTGGTCGTGGTAATAAAAGGGGTTGGTTTCAAATACCTCCATCATTGTCGATCCTTGTCGCTTTTTGCGAATATGTGTGGGAGAGATTGCAGAGGGGTCTAGATGGCATTTAAACAGTTGGATGACAAGTTCCTGTGCTATATATATACATACATACATATATATATAGAAGCAGGTGAAATTCTATCCAACATTTAGCTGTCGCAGTACATCAACCTCTCAAGACTTGTCTTAGAGAGCTGCCTGACCGCTCGCATTATTACAGCCATTCTATTTTAGAAACGCTACTAAGACACTTTCATGGTTTCTTCTGTGATAACCGAGTGTTGCCTTTACCTCCGGGAGATAATCTCTTCAGCGTTGAAGATTTCCTTTCAATGTTCTGTCGGTTTCAGTCCGAATAAACTGGGCTATTTTCTGCCTTGCTCTGTTAGCCTGTCAAGTAAATACTTGCCGCTGAGAATTTCTGTTTCTATCCTAACGGGGTATTTAGTTAATATCACTTGGGAAATATACACTGCTTTTAGATTTGATGCCGCGCAAGTGTTAAACGGCCTGAGATGTCTCAGCAGTTGGAGGATCCCAGAGCAAAGAGGAAAATCCAGGTATGTTTAGGTATCTCTTTGATCAAGAGGCAGAAATCAGTGAGATCGCATAATGTGGGAAGGCAATTTTAGACCAACTGCTGGAATGAATGGAATCTGATTTTGCCCGAATGTAATTTTATAATGAGGTACATCAGATATATATACATATAAAAAGTTTTGTCCTTGAGTATTTGTCAAAATTAAATTGCCCTTTGGGCTTGATCGTGATTTAAACACAGCGATCTGGAAAATAAGATCAGTGTAGTTCGTTACATTGTAACGCAAACCCCATTTTCTCCATCATTTGTGACACTGAAATATGTTTGTGTTGTTGTGGAGATGTCGGCGTTGGACTGGGGTGAACACAGTAAGAAGTCTCACAACACCAGGTTAAAATCCAACAGGTTTATTTGGCATCACTATATTTGTGTTGAATTGTGGACGATGATTCTTTACTATAGATGTGTATATGTAATGCATCTACGACAATTATTACTGGTAATTCATTGGGAAGGAAATATCTTCCTCTTTCAGGCCCCTGAATTAAATTCAATATCATTCTGTCAGAAATGCAAATTCGATGATTGTTACATTTAAAAAATTGTGAACATACGGACATAGCCCGCTCTGTTATTCGATAAGATTATGGTTGATCTGTTTGTGTCCATTTTTTTTAATGATATGGAGCTGCCGGCATCTGGTGTTAACCTGATTAACCTGGTGTTGTTAAACTTCTTACATTTTTTTTAATGTCATAGAATCATGGAATCATAGCAATGGCCTACAGTACAGAAGGAGGCCATTCGGCCCATCGAGCCTGCACCGACAACAATCCCACTATGTCACAAGGCATAATTGTACATTGAGTTGCCCTGGGACACGAAGCAGACGGTTATCAATCATGGTAATTCTCCAATGTATTGCACCTATCTAGCAAAGAACAAAATACAATGATCTGGTGGAAGCCGCACCGAGCGAATTAGATTTGGGAGAGCTGTGTTATTGTGGATGGTTCAGATACATCTTTCTTGCTGGCAGGTGCTCGCGAACCTGTGTACATTTGTTCACTGATAAACAGCCACGACTGAAAAAAAGAGCCAACAGCCGACTCCGTTGAACATTGGACAACACCGAAGAGAGGACCTTCACCTAGCAAGCATTTAACGCTGAGTGCTAACCACTCTGCCACTGAGAGTTAAACACACTGCCTTGACATTGGGCAGCAACCCGCCATGCGTTGTTAAGATCAGCCTCACTGTTAGCGAATGCGGTTCTCTGCTAATGCTCTTTTCATCTCAATTCGATCCAGGTAATGATCTGGATCGAAAAGTAACGGCGAATAAAATGCTAATCAAATGCAATAAGTTATGATTTATATATCTTCATGATTTATAAACTCTCCCTCTTAGTACAGGAATCAATGACCAGGGGGCATGGATTTAAGGTAAGGAGCAGGGGGTTTTGAGGGGATCTGAGGAAAATCTTTTTCACCCAAAGGGTGGTGGGAATGTGGAAAGAGTGGTAGAGGCAGGGACCCTCACAACATTCAGGAAGTATTTAGATGAGCATTTGAAATGCCATGGCATACAAGGCTACGGACCACGAGCTAGAAAATTGGATCAGAATAGATTGGTGCTTGATGGCATGCACAGATACGATGGGCTGAAGGGCCTCCTTTTCTGTGGTGAAACTCTATAGGCGGGATTTTACGGCCTCGCTCAATCCAAGACTGGAAAATCCCACCCGAAGTCAACGGACCTTCCCATTGTCCGCCCCTTGCCTGCTTCAATTCCTGTGATGGATGGTAGAATTCTGGAAAATGACTCTATGACTCACAGCAATATGGTAGCACAGTGCTTAGCACTGCTGCCTCACAGTACCAAGGACCAGGGTCCAATTCCTGGCTTGGGTCACTGTCTGTGTGGAGTCTGCACGTTCTCCCCGTATCTGCGTGGGTTTCCTCCGGGTGCTCTGGTTTCCTCCCACAGTCTGAAAGACATGCTGGTTAGGTACATTGGCCATGCTAAATTCTCTCTCAGTGTACCTGAACAGGCACCGGAGTGTGGCAACTAGGAGATTTTTACAGTAGCTTCATTGCAGTGTTAATGTAAGCCTACTTGTGACTAGTAAATAAACTTTTATTTTAATTATGGGATCAATCATTTTAATGAGATACGGGTAATATTCCGTTTCAAGGCTTCATTTTTTTCATGTTGATGTAGTTAGGAGAGTAGGAGTGCAAAGAGAAGACAACAAAAATATACTTAATTTTCTGTTCATTTCTGTTGAACACCAAGAAATGCTGCACCTGAAGAGGACAGGTGTGACAACTCTATAAAGGGCTTCAGTAGTCCATGACAAAGATGCATCATCAGCTTCAGAGGGTAACTAGGAGTGAGCAACAAACACGGTCTTGCCAATATCATCCTAAGGACAAATTAAATGTCTTTGATGTTGAGAGGAAAGGGGGATTGTGTGAACTAAGGAGCTCCACACTTTGGGGATCTTCCAAAGAAGCTTGCCTTTCTGTATAATTTTATTGCTTTACTTTTCTGTAAAATATATCACGGTGAGGCAATGCTGAAATCTGCAATGCTACTTGTCTTAAATTGTGTGTGATGTTTCTTCACTCTACATGTAGACATGTATCATCTGTGATGATTATTGATATTAATTAATTAGGAAGGAAATATATTTATCATACTCAGGAATTAAATTCAATACCATTCTGTCATAAATGTAAATTCTGTTATTGTTACCATTTCTTCCAGTGATATTTCATGCTATTTTTAGAGAGATGTTATTAATGCAGAAAGTATGCTGCTGAATTTAAGTCACCATTGCAATATTAGTAATCAATCTGTTCTAGTGTGCTGATGCCAGTGCTGGGTAACTGGCTGTGGATAGGCAATGTTTTAACATCTTTGTAGGCAATCTTTGCACGTAATGCAATGTTTCTGAAAATTGAAAGTAACTTTACCATCCATGCAGCACAAAGAACAAAGTTGGGGATTCATCATAGAATCCCTACAGTGCAGAAGGAAGTCATTCAGCCCATCATGTCTGCACCACCTCTCTGATAGAGGCCCTATCCCCGTAACCTCATGTTTTTACCCCACTAATCCCCCTAACATACACATTTTGGTATACTAAGGGGCAATTTGGCATGGACAATCCTCCCAATCTGCACCAGACCACCTGGAGGAAACCCACGCAGATACTGGGAGAATATGCAAACTCCATACAGTCACCCAAGGTCAGAATCAACTTGGGTCACTGGTGCTGTGAGGCTGCCATTCTAGGGATAGTCAAACTAAGAAGAGAGAGAGTTAAGATTCAAAACTTCAGAGCTAAGGAATATTAAAACCAGGAAAGTTCTGACTTGAGATAGCTAAGATACTAACAATGCTTGTGTTCAACTGAGAGTTTACAGCCGTGGGATAGTTGGAAGAGATTTGAAGGGAAAACATTGCCAGAAGTAAATGGAACGCCTGAGAAATCTCAACCCTTATGCAACACTTCGATGCAGTGTTCAGAGCAAATAATTAATCTTCCAGCCTTTGGTAAGTACCAAGCATTTGGTAAGTTATTGACGGTGTAAGGCAAATGGGAGGAAAAGGAAATTTGAGTTAAATGGTTGATTCTAGAGAGTATTGTTCATTGTATTTTTAATATCTTTATTGTAGCTCACTTTTCAAGATGGAATGTAGTTTTTGTTATTTATATTTTTTATTTGTCATTTTGTAAAATTCTTTGATTTAAACTGTGAATGTTGTGGCTTCATTCTGTTAATAAATATCTGGGTTTTCAGATTTCCAGACAAAAAAATTAAAACCATTCCAGGTCTCAACTGCGATCAGAACCATTGCGAAAAGAAAAGAACCAAAGTAATCAGTGGGAGCTAAGAATCACTTTGGACTAATTTCAGGAAAATTGAATGACTACTTAAAGGATAGAGTAACGTTTGACTGTGAAATATGTTTATTTCAGTGGTGCTAATATAAAAGTGTGGAGTATGTATTCTGTTTTATGGTTTAAAGTATTAGTTGTTCATGAAGATAGTGCTTATTCATAGAACTTCTGGTCTTTTGCTACAGTAAAAGTCTTAAAACATGATAATTATTTTGTTGTTCTTTCAGCTATTAATTTGATTTGATTTATTGATTTGATTTGATTTATTATTGTCACCTGTATTGGGATACAGTGAAAAGTAGGCTGAGATTCATCCGGCCCGCTGCACTGCACGAGCAGTGCACGAGCAGTGCAGTGGGCTGGAAGACAACAGCGAGGGAGCCTTTAGTGAGGTTTGCGACAGACGTCCAGCCAGTCGCGAGTCTCCAGGCTGCTTTTTTTGTAGTGTAATTAGCTCTGTGCTGATTATCACATGGAAATTGATATTTCCATATGATTAGCATACCCGGGACGTTACTTTCTGGGCCCATGAGCATCTCTCCCCCGCTCCCCACTGGGAGTGGCTCCCATCAGGAGGGGTTACAACAGCTCCCTAGTAATGGGGAACAGGCGGACTCAGCACACTGGTGGAGACAGAGGCCATTGAAAACCACCCAGGAGGTTGAGGGCAAGGAGAGTGCCGAGCAGTGCCAGCCTGGCAGTGCTAGCCTGGTACCCTGGCACTGCCCACCAGACACCAGGCACTGCCAAGGCATTGGGACCAGAGAGCACAGCGCATACTGAGGAGTGGGGCCTATTGGGACACAATCGGTTGGGGGGGGGGTGGTGGGGGGGACCCGATGCCACTCTAATGCAGGATCAGTGGGAGAGGGAGGGAGGAGGCAATTGGGGCGGGCCATAGGGAGAAGGGGGTTATTGGACATGGTCATCAGGGTGGGGGGGGGGGGGGGGGGAGTGTCAGGGCTAGCCTAGGGGGGAGATCAGGGTTGGCGGGGGGGGGGGGGGGGGGAGATCAGGGTTGGTCATGGGGCAGGAAATTGGGACTGGCCTGGGGGTGGGCCCAGTAGGCCAGTCAAGGGGATTGGGGGGGGGCGGTCAGAAGGACAGTGATCAGGGGAGTTGGGAAGGCCATTAATCAGAGGCCAGCGATCGGGAGGCCGGCAATGGTGGGGGGGAGGGGAGGGGGGGGGAGGGGGGGAAGGGGGGGGGGGGTGCTCTGCCCATGCACCAATCTCTGCACTGACAGATCAGTGCAATCCATTGGCCTGCTCAACGCTCTGCTGCCAGCCTCTCAGGTGGGATGAGGCCCCACCCCCTTCTTTTCAGAGTGAATCACGCTGAGGCACTCTGCATTGCTCAGTGTTGGAGATTTGTTCTGGTAAGTATGCCCAATAAGCGGGCGGGAAATATCCCCCTTTTTATGGCCGTTGGACACTTAGTTTTGGGAGAATCCTGCCATGTTGTTTCTTGGGCACTATACAGACAAAACGGCATTCATCGAGTACAGAGTGGAGAAGAAATATATGGTAGGTCCATTCAAAAGTCTGATGGCAGCAGGGAAGAAGCTGTTCTTGAGTCGGTCAGTACGTGACCTCAGATTTTTGTATCCTTTTCCCAGCAGGAGAAGGTGGAAGAGAGTATGCTTGGGATGCATGTGCTCCTTATGCTGGCTGCTTTTCTGAGGCAGCAGGAAGTATGGATGGAGTCAATGGCCGAAAGGCTGCTTTGCGTGATGGACTGGGCTACATTCATAATCCTTTGTAGTTTTTTGCTTTCTTGGTCAGAGGAGGAGCCATACCAAGCTGTGATACACCCGGAAAGGGTGCTTTCTATGGTGCATCTGTAGAAATTGGCGAGAGTTGTAGCGGACATGCCAAATTTATTTGAATTTCTTTCTAAAAGTTAGCAGTCTCTATGGATATTGTAACACTAGACTATTAATCTGAAGATGTTAATTCAAATACCATTGTGGCAGTTGGGGAATTTGAATTCAGCTGATTAAATAAATCTGGAGTTGAAAAACTAGTATCAGTAATGTTGACTCGGGAACCACTGGATTGTTGTAAAATCTCATTGGGTTCACTAGTGCCCTTTACGGAAGGAAACCGGTCATCTTTATTCTGTCTGGTCTTTAAGTGACTCCAGACCCACAGCAATGCAGCTGGATCTTAACTGTCTTCTGAGATGATCTATAAACCACTTGTACCAAAACCACTATGAAAAACTATAATCCACTACGGACTGCAATAGTTCAAGAAGGCAGTTCAACACTGTCTTATCAAGGACAATTAGGGATAGCCAATAAATACAGTGAACCCACAGCCCTTGTATCTACCTCTTCAAAAAAATCTATTTTCCCTCAATCACCTCCCCATTCCTTTAACTATTCTTTTACTTTTTCTATGTTGTTGTAAAAAGGTGCTCTGCTTAAATTAGCTGGCGCATTTGCCCATATGGGGACAATGGCTAAAATTCTTATTGTAACTTATGGCTGTGAGTTGTTTTTTTTCCCCCTGCTAGGTTCGTATGTATTTAGGATGTGATTATTGAGACTTGGAGAAATGCAAATAACCAGAATAGCCATCGGTTTAAACTGATCTTGGGCTGTACGCAAAGCGGGAAGTTGCAAATCGGCAGCCTGCTTTACACAGCGTCTGTTGTTCTGTCCAATTGCCTTCAACAGAAAACAAAATTAAGTGTTTTATAAAGTGGCCTGTTGAGTTGCTATCGTCCATATTAAACTACAACCTAAAATGAACCCACCCCTCTCTTTAAATCGATGCAACATCTTCGGTTATTCCCCGATGTGCAATTTGACCATGAACTAAGAAGGAAAAAATGCACGTATCAAATAATCCTACACCAAGTTATTAACTTACTAAAGCCCAGGAACTGATGCCTGAGACAATTGCTGGAACGTGGGCCTGTCCTCATATCCTCCCCTTTCACTTCTCTACCTTCTATGGGAAATTGAAACCCCCGTTCAGTTCTGCACAATTGCCAGTCTTTAGCGAAACTTGGTTAAAATCGAAACGCCTCACCTCCGCTGAGGTCAGTGTCGCCTTGTTCTTTTCAAAATGGTTAATTCCACAATCCAAGATCGCGCATATCGAACACAGATGACGAAGGAGCAGCGCTCCGAAAGCTTATGGTATTGGCTACCAAATAAACCTGTTGGACTTTAACCTGGTGTTGTGAGACTTCTTACTATCTAAAATTGCCAGAAGAAGTGCTGAACACCAAAGAACTGGTCGGATCTGCGTTGTAGTGAAGCAAAGTTCGGAAGAGGCCCCTATCATGGCAAAAAAAAATCAAACCTTGGATTACCTTGCCACAGCACAAACATGATCCAAGTTTGTCACAGGAAATCTGTAACAAAGAGGGGGACTCAAAATTAACTCACCTCTATGTCAGGAACAAACTTTTTAAACAAATAGATGAATGGAAATTGCCCTTCTTTATTATCAAACACAGCAGAAAAAGTTTATACTCGAGGTAGTCGAACTGGCCATGTCATTTCCTGAATGATAGTCCCTGTTTGTGGCCTGGCATTAATGACGAGTGGTTATTTAAAGTTAGTCTTAATAGACTGGGATAACAGTGCATTCAGATGCACACTCACTAAATCTCCTGTGGCAGACGGGGGACACTTAAACCCGTTCAAATCACATTAATTGCCGCTAAGATTCAGCGAAAGTCTAGGAAAAATGAAGATGGGTGGTAAATGAGAAAGAAAGACGGCATTTTATCCCTTTCAGTGATTAGTGACTATCCTAAGACAAAAGTACAAATAACAGGATTTTTAAAAAAAACTCCAAACGTTGGAATTCTAAAACAGTTCCAGCAAATAATGTAAACACAGAGGTATCAACCAGTATTCCGATACAGAAAAGACGGCAAAATACTTCTGAACAGAATAGCTAGACTGGTAATTGTTGCTACAAAATTGTTTGATTGGTTGCCCACATTACCTATCTTCTTTTCCTTGTTGACTTACCAAGATTAATAAAGTCTGAGAATGGCATCAATATCATCAAAACAACGTGGGGTGCGTTTCTTTGTTCTGGGGACGTGGTGATGCTGGCAACATCGCATTTATTGGCCATCTCGAGTTGTCTTTTTTAAGTTTATTTATTAGTGTCAGAAGTAGGCTTATATTAACACTGCAATGACATTTCTGTCGCCACATTCCGGCGCCTGTTCGGGTACACTGAGGGAGAATTTAGCATGGCCAATGCACCTAACCAGCACGTCCTTCGGACTGTGGGAGGAAACCAGAGCGACACGGGATAACGTACTGACTATACACAGTGACCCAAGCCAGCAATCGAACCCAGGTCCTTGGTGCTGTGAGGCAGCAGTGCTAACCACTGAGCTGCCGTGCAGCCCCTTACATTGCTGCAATTCTGGTACTCCCAACACAATGCAACATGGAACAATGACACATCAATATTCTGCCCTTTAAGAATGTTATTTAACCGTCAAAAATTGCTGCCTTGTTTCAGTAAAACTCTTTGAAAGAAATGAAACAACATTGTTGTACGCTTTTCCTCCTGATGCACTCTCAGGACATATACTGTGTGTGGAATGAATGAGAACATCTCTCAACTCTATTTAATATTAATTCAATTTCAGAGCTCATGGTCGTTTCAGGGAGTCTTTCTTTCCTGAAGGTGTGCTATGATTGAGAATTGATAAATGTGCTTTAATGTATCAATCAGCTTTGACCCCATGATATTGTTTCAATGGCCGGCACTGTGTCTTAAATAATAGGTGTGGGAAGCTCTTGGAATATAAAATGTATCAGTACAGTCCGTATACACTGACAACTACCTGGGATCAATGTGCCAGTTCTTCCCAAACTGCTGCCCTTCTCTAGCGCCCCAAATTATTAATCACACCACAGGTACTGAGTTAGAATGTGCAGCTTCGAACCAAACGTCGTTTTATTTATAAAGGCTCTGAATATAAATCCGGTTAATCATGCAATTTTGAGAGCATAAAGTTATTTTGTGAGTAACCATGTCAGACCTACAATTAATCCGGCATCCCACGAATCGGCCATTGTTCAATTTAATCTCAGAAATAGGGAATTTTCGTTGTAAAATGTGTTCGTAAAAGATTGGGCAGTGATCGAAATTTGCACAGCAAGGCACTGGACAACCTATTACTGATCGTTTCTCTATTCCAGCGCCTCTGATTCCAGCCTTTGTGTGACATGGTGGAGTTCTGCTTGAAGATGACCTCGCTTTCCTGCAGACTATCTAATATCACACACACGAGTCAGCTGGGTTCTGTTCTGAAGCGCTCCTGTACAACATGAATACAAATCAACAATCGCTCCATGTAATGCAGCATTTTGAGAACTTCGACTCAATCTGCCGAGGCTGAACAGGTGCAACCCCCGCAGATGCATGCGAGCTTTTCTGTAAAGTGTCACCAATGGGAGTTGATTTGTTTCTGAGCGTAGTAAGACGTTCGCTTCTGCTATTCATGAGTTTACAACTCTCTCCTGCCATATTCTAAGCTTTTTAATCCGGCGCCGGGCAAACGTGGAGGTGATAGTACTGGGAGCCGGTCATTTTGGATTTGCGCTTATGAAGAGTTTCTTTTCAGAGTAAGAGGGCTGGTTTCATTAGATAGTTTTAACACAGCTACTGTGTCTCTCAACTTCAACTCTCCAGAGAGTGACACCAACTGTGCAGTTACTTACTTACACGCACCCATTGTTCTTCTCTCAATGGCACCATTCTGCTAAATTATCAGCTGCTCAAGTCATACGATTTGTATGAGGCGTTTTTTCTGCTAAACTGAAAATGCGAATCAGAGATAAATCTGTAAAGTGAGAGGATCCTTAACACGCGCAGACTGCTGCAGTGTGAAGTACAGACCCTTCACATTGTCATGTGAAAAAAATCAGGCTTGATGCACGTTTTCCTGAGTTTCGCATTTCAGTGCCTTCTATATGTTACAAATGACATTACACTCCATTATTTGGCTTCATGTCTGCAGCAATTGAAAAGTAGTTAACAGGGGACGCAGTCGTGTGTAATGTTAATACGGATGCAAAAGACTTGCGGCAGATAAAGACGTGCCACTGGGAATTCTCTCCCTCGATCCCATGGCTACCGTCCAACATCTTACAGACTTTAGTGTCGTAAATTCATTCACTTTCGATGCAATTTACTGATGCCGACAAATAAGCATTTAAACTTACATAACAAAAGCAGAAAATGCTGGATAAACTCAGCAGGTCTGGCAGCATCCGTGGAGAGAGCAATGCAGTTAATGTTTCGGGTCCATATGACCCTCCTCATTGTTGTTTTGTCCCGTTTTGGTAAGTCATGTCCCTGTAACGAGATGTCTCAACACTTTATTCTTGTTACTGTGAGTACAAGATGAAATGTGATCAATATTTTGATCAATATTCCTCTTACTTTCTAACGTTAGAATGTGAAAGTTGACTTGTCTTGAACCAGATCATTTTTTCCAACTATTTGGATAGCGTGATGTTACTCTTATGTATTACTGTTTATTAATACCCACTAAATTATAAACTATTGAACAACTTTGCACAAACTGCACGGTGCTTACAAACTTTTAAACTTTACTTTACCACTGCATCAATATCAACGATAATGCCTTTGTTATTTTTTCCAATAAATCATTACACTTACACCGAGAAACATACAAGATGGCCCATGGTACCTGTGCCAACTCTTTGAAAAAACTATTTAATTAGTCCCACTTCTTTGCTTTATCCCCTCACCCCATTTTTTTCGTTTTCAAGAATATATTCAGTTCCCGTTTGAAAGTTACTATTGAATCTGCTTCCAGATTTTCGGCAGTGAATTCCAGATCACAATAACTGACTGCAAAAACTCTCCACATCTCCCTCTGGTTAAATAAAAGGAGATATATAGAGAAATTTAACATGGCTGCCAGGATTTTTCTGAGGTTTCTGTTACTTACAGTTCTTCCACTGAATTGTAAACACAGTCCTACCAAAAGTCATCCATCAACACAACTTTGATGTTATTAACTTTTTTTTGGACCTGGAAGGGTGATAATTTCATTTACATCAAAATGCCAAAAACATATTAACCAACAAATTATAAATGCACAGAGCACCCCATGTTACCGAATATATTGAAAGTGGATTCATGCCTTTCGAAAAGAGTGGGTAGAGTAATATCAGAGGAAATTGGTTAGGTCCCAACTAAAGTATTGTATCCTGTTCTGGTCACCTTAGGAAAGGTCACACTTTAGGAATGGTGTGAAAGTCCTTGAGACGGTGCACGAACAAAATAGCAGAACTGTTCCAGGGATCCAGGGGAGACTGAAACCATTGTTTTTGCTTCATCAAAGATTCGGTTCCCCTACCATCGATTCTATCATGCTCTCTGGCCACTGCCTCAGCTTGAATCTCATTGTTCACCATCTTGGTGTCCTTTCTGAACTTGAACTGAGCTTCTGACCTGATTTCCCTCTAAGACAAAAAAAATCTACATTCACTCGACAATGTATCTGCATCTACCCATGTGCCAGCCCATTAACTGGTGAAATCCTAACCTGTGCTTTTCTTACCTCCAGGCTTGATTATTCCAATGCACAACTGGTTGACCTCCCATCTATAAAAAGATATACTCATCTAAAACTCTGCTGCATTTATCTTAACCTTCATCAAGTCCTATTCACCAGACATCACTGTACTTGTTGACTTGCTTTGGTCCTTCCGTCACCCTTGCAATGAATTTAAAATAGTTATTCTTATATTTAAACCATCATGGCATTGCTCCTCTCTAACTCTGTTTTTTCTTGCCAGCCATCTCACCTCAAGAATTATGCATTCTACCAAGTCTAGATTCTTACTCATTCCCCATTCCCTTCATGCCACTATTAGTATATGTGCCTTATACATCTCACCCATCAGCTCAGGAATCTCCTGCTTAAACATCTCTGCCTCTCCAGCACGTCTAGTTTTTAGTCACCCCTTCTTATAACTTCTTCTTTGGCTTGCTGTCAATTTTGTCTGATTACACTTCTGGGAAATGGCTTGTGAATTTTTTCTTACATTCAAAGCACTAAATAAATGCTGGGTGCTGTTGAGAACATAATCACAGAGTCAGGGTTGCCACTTAGTTACCTAATAAATATAGCTTCGAGTGTGGATAAATTGACCCAATTGCCGGTTGACTTTTTTGCTGGGGGACATATGGATATCTCTGTTTCTAAATCAAACTACTAATGGACAATGGTACCTTTACTCCCTCCACAATAATACTGATTTGGAAACTAACACTTCTGACCAACATGAGGAGATTTCCCACTATCCACCACCCTTTTCCCAATGGTGCTATTTGGGGTTAGCGATATACTGTCATCCATATCAGCAAGAATTTGCTAAACATAAACTATGCTTGGAATAATCTATAGTTCAACAGAGAAAGTAAACACATTCATTACAGATTTATGCAGTTGATGCATAATCCTCTGGTAGACTATCAAATGCCATCTTTCCAGCTATGATTAAATGCCATTTTTGCAAATAAAATAGTTACTTCTGTTTCATTGTCTATTCCCAGCTGCTATGTTGTCAATCTGAAAATTTGATTCTCATTCTTGTAATGTTGGTATTTTGCTTATTTATGCAACATAATATATTCCAGTAATTTTTCAATTGTATCTTGCTCTTCTTCACCATGCTAAAGAAAATAGATGGCAGTGCTAGAAAATGTTTCGAATTGTTAAATGTGAAACAAATGCAGTGATGGAAATGATATAGTATTGAACACTTTTCATTTTTCAATTATGGCACAGGTTTTTAAGAAACGAAAAATAAATAAGTGGGTTGCAATACATTTTACATTGCAATGCTCACTTATAACTTGTGCAATTCATTTGTAAACTATTACCTTAAATAAATCAAAAGACCAATAAGTTATATTGCCTTACTTCACAATGACCTCAAGCAGTATAATACATTGAAGGTTTGATTAATATATAAAGATATACAAATTTATAAAGATTCCTAAACACATAAGGTAGGAAAAGTAATAGATGAATGCAGCAAATACAACTACCAGATCTTTAGGCAGTTAGCAACGCACCAAATGACATGGTCATGACTGAAAAATAATCCACCGTTATTTCAACCTTACTTTTCTCATGCATGACATCTTAGCCCAAGTTGGTGAGACATTTTGTCTGCTTTCACATTAGTGAGCATGGAACTTATAAAATTTATACACTGTCAGTTGGGGAGGATTAAATGCCAGTGGCTGTCACTCAACATCTACAGAAACACCATTGTTTTATTGAAATATTAATCATAGATATAATGTAAGGAAAAGTTAAGATTTCAGAATCCCTGTGTAAGTTAGATCAGAGGTTTCTGAACCAAATTCAAATTCATAGTATTAAATTTCTATTGCTCCGGGTCAAACTTCTATTTTTTGACTTACTAGCATGTCACACTGTGCCTGTCAACTCTGTAAAGTTCTCCTTTCTAATATCTGGAGGCCTCTGCAAAAATTGGGAGAGCTGACACACACTAGATAGCCTGACATTGCGATATTCACTGAATCATTCCCTACAGCATGCAGGATAGCTTGGTCTTGGTTTCGGAAAAGGTTTGGCACAACATCGTGGGCCGAAGGGTCTGTACTGTGCTGTACTGTTCTATGTTCTATGCACAGCCAATGTCCAACATCACCATTCCTCGATGGATCCTGTCTCACCAGCTGAACAGACCCACCAGAAACAACAGCACCGACAGTCAGCAGCACAGTAGTATTCAACTGAAAGACTTGACTCTAGACACCATGAAGTCTCACTGCATCAAGTCAAAAATTGGCAAACAAACCCATTGATTTCCACCTATTATAGCTCCCCACATCAACCCCCATAACTCAACAAATGTATCAGGACACCCCCATGTTGAACACCACCTGAAAGAGGTACTGAGGATAGCAAGGGCATAGGATGTACTCTGGGTCGGGGCCTTCATGTCCATCACCAAAAATGGCTTGGTAACACCACTGCTGACCGGGTTGACTGCTTCATGCAAGACAAAGCTGACAGGCAGCACTTGCATCGGATGATGAGAGAACCAAAATTATGGCGAAACCTACTTAACCTCACTTTCACCAACTTACTTGTCACAGATTCATCTATCCATGAAAGTATTGACAGAGTTACTACCACACAGCTCTAGTAGATGATGAAGCATCTTCACAATGAAGATACTCTTCAATGTGTTGTGAGGCACTAACAGTGCTAAATAGAACAGATTCAAGCAGCTCAAAACTGGGCATTGATGAAGCCAATGGATCATTAGCAGCATCAAAATAGTATTCAATTGTTATCTGTAATTGCATAGACTGGCATAGCCTTCACTCTACCATTACCATCAAGCTAGGGACCAACACTGATTCAATGAGGATTATAGGACAGCATGCCAGGAGTAGCAGGTATACCTAAAAATGAGGTGCCAAGTAGGTGAATCAACAATAGAGCACTGCATGCATGCTATTGACAGAGCTAAGCACTACCATAAGCAACACATTCAATAAAAGCTCTGCATTCCTGCTACATTCAGTCATGAATGGTGATGTATAATTTAATAATGAAAGTTGGGAAGATGGACCATGAAAATCTCCATCTTCAGCAATGGCAGTGCCTGGCATGTGAGTGCAAAAGCCAAGGCTGAAGCTTTAGTAACCGTCTTCAGCCAGAATGTCGTAGAGTCACAGGGCGGAATTCTCCCAAAAAAATTCTAATTGTTGAATTAACGGGAAAACTGGAGTAATTCATGCTGGTTCTTTCAGTGGGAGTTCAGACTAGAATCTCCCACACACTGTGCAATGCAGAGGCCACCAGCGTGAATATCATGATAAATCAGGGGATGGGACCTATTCCCACCTGGGAAGCTGAAACTTGCGGGCCTTTGCACGTGCACAGTAGCCCCAAACTGTCAGCCTCCCGTTTGCTGGCCAGCTTGATCGCTGGCCAGTCCGGGACCCCCGCAGTGATGCCTCCGAACCTCCCATGGCCCAATCGCGGTCCCCCTGATGATTCCCGGGCCAGCCTTGACAACCCACCCCGGCCCGGACCACCTCTCCAGCACCACTCCATCCACCCGCAGTGGCAATTCCCCCTACCCCCCCCCCCGCCAAGAGTGCTGAACCCCCGGCAGAACCCCTCCCCTGGCTGACCGCTTCCCATCCCCCTCACCGATCACTGGCATCCCTCCTGCCCCCCCAACTCCCTCCGATCGCCCTCTAGGCCCCACCACCCATATGCCCCACCCTCTGGGCCCTGCCCCCGTAAGCCCCACCCCCTAGGCACTGCCCCATGCCTGGTGGATAGTGCCAAGCTTCTGCCTGGGCATTGGCACTTTGCTCTTTGGGCAGTGCCAGGGGGCACAGGCTGGCACTGTCAGGGTGCCAATGCTCAGGGGGCACCACCTCCCGCCACTCTGGAGGGGGGCCCCGATTGCACCCCCCTTCACTCCAGCGGGGCCGGGTCGCTAGCTCCCCAAAATTGGGGAGCTATAATAAACCCTGCTGGAGTGAAACACTCTGGCAGAGGGGGTTGGGGCGGAGTGGTGGGGGGGGAGGGGCTAGTGAACCGGAGCCTTTAGTCACAGGCCCGCTAATTACATTTAAATTATATTAACAACAGATTACAATTACTTACCTTGTCTCCCCGCCCGTTTCCAGCACGGATCTGATGGTGCCGGAAATCTGGCGCTGGGAGATCCGATCGCGGCGGGAACGCATCCGTGAATCCTGCGCATTGACAATACAGAGTTTTACAACACAGAAAGACGCCCTTCGGCCCATCGTGTCTGCACCAACCAAGAAGCACCTATCTATTCTAATCAAGCATCTATCTATTCAAAAGTGGATGCTAAATGGACTCTTGCCTTGATCACGAAAGCCACGATCAATTCACTCCACACGACATCAAGAAACAACAGGTGCACCATATGACTATAATAATATCCCAGTTATTGTTTTGAAGTCTATTGCCCAAAGATTAACCATGCCTCAAGTCAAGCTGTTTTAGTACAATTACAGCACAAAGATCAATCTGACCAAAGAACAAATTGTCCAGCTTGGTCCCATTCACAAAAGCAGGAAAAATTCAATCTAGCCAATTACTGCCAATTAGTATATTCCCAATCATTTGCAATGTGTTGGCGGGTGTCATTGATAGTGGTATTAAATGGCACTTTACTCACTGTTAATTGCTCAATAGCGCATCGTTTGTGTTTTGACAGGACCACCCAACTCCAGAATTTATTACACTACTGGTCCCAACATGAGCTTAATTCCAGAGGTGAGGTGAGGAATTGCTGTTGATATCAAGACAGCATTCAACCATATGTGGCATCAAAGAGTTTGGTAAAATTGAAGACAAATGGAACTGGGGGGAAATCTCCACTGGCTGGAGTCATACCTAGCACAAAGGAAGATGATTGTGGTTGTTAAATGTCAATAATCTCAATACTGGAACATCCCTGCAGGAGTTCCGCAGGGAAGTTTGTTGACACTTGCATAGTGTTCACTTCCATTCGCAACACCATGAATAATGAAGAAGTCCATGCCTTCATGCAATTGACTTGAATAACATTCAGGTTTGGGCTGATAAGTGGCAAGTAATATTTGTGGCACATGCTAAGTATTCACCAATTCCAAAAAAGACGGTCTCAAATAAGAGAAACTGTCTTTCCTTGAATTTTGATGGCATAACTATTATGACATTCCCTACCATTATGTGGAGATGCCGGCGTTGCACTGGGGTGAACACGGTAAGAAGTCTCACAACACCAGGTTAAAGTCCAACAGGTTTATTTGGTAGCAAATACCATAAGCTTTCGGAGCACTGCTCCTTTGTCAGATGGAGTGGAAATGTGTTCTCAAACAGTGCAAACAGACAAAATCAAGTTGCAGAATACTGATTAGAATGCGAAGACCTGGCTGGCTGTAGGATTCGCATTCTAATCAGTATTCTGCAACTTGATTTTGTCTGTTTGCACTGTTTGAGAGCACATTTCCACTCCATCTGACGAAGGAGCAGTGCTCCGAAAGCTTATGGTATTTGCTACCAAATAAACCTGTTGGACTTTAACCTGGTGTTGTGAGACTTCTTACCGTATTCCCTACCATTAACATTCCAGGAGTTACCTTTGACTAGAGACTTAACTGAACCAGCTATATAAATATTCTGACTGCAAAAGCAGGTGAGAAGCTGAGAATTTTGCAGCAAGTGACTCACCTCCAAAACTATTTCACCATCTACAAGGCACAAGATTTGAATGTGATGCAATATTTTCCACTTGCCTGGACGAGTGCAGCTCCACAAAGAGTCGAGAAGCTAGTTGCAATCCACGACAAAGCAACTTGCTTTATCAGCACTTATCCACCAGATTAAACATTCACTCCTCCACCACCGGTACATAATGATTGTGGTATTTACCATAAATAAGACACACTGCAGCAACTTGCCATGGCTTCTACAATAGCACTTCCAAATGTACCACTTCTACCACCTAGAAGGTATCATGTCAATATTTATGGTGAATATGGAAGTGATTGTAAATCGCTGAGTCAGATTCGGATTTGGGATTTTCCGCTCCCAACCTTCTCAGCAGGATTGGTGGCAAAAGTGTTCATTCTAAAGCTTTTCCTTTTCATTTCATTGTTACTTTGCCTGCCTTCCTTTTGACTTTGGTTCAAGTTGCACCTTTGTTGGATATCTTGCAGGAAACGATTGTGTTATGAAGTTTTCAAAACCATAGAACTTACACTGTTTGTGGCAAGCATCAGCAAATAGAGCTTTATACAGGTTTCAATTTATTGATTCAAGGTTTGTCCAGTAAATAACACCATTGTTTGCACAATGTTTACAACAGCATCTTGTATTTCACAAACATTTTCTGTAGTTTAAGATCCTGCAAATTGTGTACTACATAGTGTCTGCCTATTTGGCTATGAAATAACAAGAGCCTGACTGGAATACTATCAATCATCAATATTTTTTTAACCAAAATTGAAAAAGCTCCACATTAGGTTGGGAGCAACACAATTTATGGGAATTCAATTTGCATTTTACTGCTAAAAAAACTTACATTTTCATAGATCAGAGAATTTGAGTTGAAACAGTTAGATGCTGTGCAATTTTCCTTTATTTATCCAGTAAATTATGATCTTCGGTTCACTTCCTGACGAAATACATATGAGTGGAGGTCCGTGTGATGAATCATATTAAAAGATAATACATGGGCTTGTTTAAATTAACAATTACATGATTTAAAATACTTCTGTTGCAATCATGTTGATGTTTGAGGATCTACAAATGGTGGGTTGTAAAGGAATGTAATTTAAGTTTTCATTCTCTATCTCATATCCTGTGGGACTGTTGGCCCCATTTTCAAAGCAGCACATAGAAAATGTCCAGTGTGGGATGTTGGAATGGTATAGCGCACAGCGATTGTTAGCCTGTCAATCAAATTATTGACTTTATTCTTGTAGTTGCATGTACACATGTAACAATAAAACACTTCCACCAAACACACCGAAACATGTTTAAATATTGGAATAACAGTACAAAATAATTGCAATATTTTATTGATGTGGATGTTGAAAGGAACTACAAAATTGGAGAGAAGCAATTACAATGATCAATTACAGGAAGTGTGAGACATAAAGATCCATGAACAAACCATGAACTCTACTAGTATTAGTGCTGAAATTATACCTTGGTTACTAGTATTGAATGCTTAGTATATTCTTCTAAAATCCCATATATTCATCTAAAATGAGTGTTGCTGAAGAGACACAGAGACACATTGCTAAGATTTTCATCTTACACTCATTAGGACGAACCAAAGAATGCCAATTTTCAAACAATCACGACAATATTTTTTTATTCATTCGTGGGATATGGGCGTCGCTGGCTGGCCAGCATTTATTGCCCATCCCTAGTTATCCTTGGAAGGCAGTTGAGAGCCAAACACATTGCTGTGGCTCTGGAGTCAGATGTAGACCAGACCAGGTAAGGACGGCAGATTTCCTTCCCAAAAGGACATTAGTGAACCGGATGGGTTTTTCCGACAATCGACAATGGTTTCATGCTCATCAGTAGATTCACAATTCCGGACTTTTTTTTATTGAATTCAAATTTCACCATCTGTCGTGACAGGATTTGAGCCAAGGAGAAAAGGGGTGCTGACTGGTTAGCAAGTCGACTCTGATTGACTGAGGTGTTACCATGGAGAAAATGGTGGGGAACGATAGGCTCCCCTTGCTGCTTGGTAATTCAAAAAAGGTGCAAGGCTTGAACGTGTTTCTTTTTCTGTAGCGAATTGTTCCTTGCATATGAATGTATGTCACTTTGAGCAAACATAAATAAGCCATGCTATGAGCTCGACTGATAGGCCTGGATTTTCTGAGAAGCAGCAATTCTGATTTGATTGCGGCTGCAATTGAAATTCTTCCCAACTTGATGCTGCTGCACATTTCTACTGGGACCTCTGAGCCCAACGTTCCCAGAGATGCATGGTGGAATGTCCCTCAGGGACATCGAAGTGGAGAAGATGCGGGTGAAGAAGAGACACACCCTGGTTTTACGGCACCAGCTGCCAATTGGTAACCTTAAAGGTCCAGTTTGTATGTTGGTGAATTAATGTCAGTGGGTGGATGAGTGGAAGGGTGAATGAATAGGTGGATGTAGTAAGTGGGTCAGGGTTAGTGGGTGTGGTGGTAGGTCGGTGAGGGGGTAGGCTAGGTGAGTGGGTGGTGGGTAAGATGGTAGGTGGGTCTTGGAGGGGTAGTTAGGTTAGGTCAAGGGGTAATTGGTTGGTTGGGGAGTAATCGGGTTGGTGATTGTTGGGTCAGGACAGGATGTAGTCAGTTGGATCACGGAGGTAGTCTGGTTGTGAGGGAGCAGTCAGGTTGTCAGTTTGTTGTTGAGTGGTGTGCGGGGTGGGTAGTTGGGGGAGTAGTCGGGTTTGGTCATGTGTAGGCATGTAAGGAGGGTAGTAGGTAGTTGGGTGGGTAGTTGGTCGGTGATGATTGGGGACTTGGTTGTAGAATTACCCATGATGACAGAATAGATTTTAATCTAACATTTCCTGACAACTATTCAGGCAAGTACTGCTAAACTGTCCCAGATATTTGCAGAGAATCTCCAGGAGCAGGATTGCCTATCAGAAGTTGAAACGTTCTGGGCAATTCCCTAGAGATCCCCACATCAGGAGTTCCACAGGTTCCCAATGTCCATTGTCAGCCTTGCAGTCAGTCTCCGGCAATCTGGAGACCAGAAAATTTGTACCATTATCTTAAATTGGTTGTTAGTGTAGCCATTAGCACACTTGGTATTGCCCAGCAAGTGTTTCCTAATCATGGAACCACGTCTAACGGTAGACGTTTTGTTCTCGGTTGTCCAAGCACGGGCTGGTTGAGTATGGTCTATGCTCTACTTATTACGAACAGTTAGACGAATGTGTTTGACAGCTTTGACAAAGGGTCATCTGCACTTGAAATGTCAGCTCTTTTCCTTCCTTACAGATGTTGCCAGACCTGTTGAGAATTTCCAGTTTTTTCTCTTTTGGTTAGAGGAACATGTTGATTTGATCAGCAACCTTTGGGACATGGTGGACATACTTGATCACACCAGCACTGAAATTCATACAGGATGTTGCATTATGGTGTGGCAGACAGAAAATCTTCTTCATAGCAGCATCCGATTAGGGAAAAACACCACTCATGTCCCCACTGCGTAACAGCAACATGAAATGGCTTGTTTAACCTGTTGTTCAAACTAATTTGTTCAGTCACGGTTCATTTACGTTTATGAAAAATGACATACTTTTATACATAGGGGCCCATGCTCTGCAAACAAAAGGAACATGTTCAAGCCTTCCACATTTTTTGAATTACCCAGATGCAAGGAGAGCCCATAGCTTTCTCCATCGCAAATCCTCAGCCAGAGACAGTTTGTCAACCAATCAGTACTCTTTTCTCCTGTGGTATAAACTGTTGTGATTATTTGAAATTTGGCATTCTTGCGTTTGTCCTGATGAGTGCAAGACAAAAAGCTTTAGCAACATTGGCTCTCTTTTCAGCAATGTAAAATAAATGAGTTCACACTTACGTTAAAATAGTGGAGGTAGGAATTTCAGACAAATGTGCATTTTAACACCCCATCAAGTATCCTCGGAACTATTGTATAATGCTGTTTTTTAATAAATACAAGATAGTTCAGGGGTCTTCTCTGTTCAAAATCCTATATAAATATGTATAACATAATTCCAGCTAATATACTCAGTTTTCAGATTTACATTTAGATTGCTCGATAATAAGTTTGCTTGACAATGCAAAAGAAACTTAAAATGGATCTGTTTAATGCATGAGTCTTTTTACTGTTCAGCACAGTAATAAGAGTATTTGGAATTAAGAAGGGAACTTCATCCAGATAAAAACAAGGACCAACCTGATAGCTCTGTTTGAGTTGGTGCAGAGCTGTAAGTGTAAACAGCAGAATGTCCCTGAAGAGCTACTGTCTGAACTGCAGTAGGAGATTAATCCCTGTGGTGTCAGAGGGGTGAGTGTTCAGCTGTTCAGGATCACAGACTATTCTGCCAGTGTGCACTGAGTTCAGCTACAGACACCAAAAACCAACATTTTAGTGGAGACCATTGGATCAGAAATGGAGATAATATAAAAGACACAATAAAACTTTGGTAATTGAAATACTACAGGCAACTCAAATATATATTTATCTCCAAATCGAATACAACTTGCACATACAGACACACACTGCAATCTAAAATGTGCACAGCAAAAGCACATTTTCATGAAAAATTAAATTTTACATCATTTTGGCTCATTTTACATTAAAAAATGCAAGAAGTTACAAAAGAGTAAAAATGAGCAGCATAGCAAAATCAAGGCCATCGATACGGAAAAGATATAAGAGCTGAAAATAAGCATTTATTATTTATGCAAGAAGTATGGAGATAATTAATTCATTGATTATCCATCAAAACCAAACACAAGTATAAAGAAATATTTTATAAAGGCACAGTGGGGATAAAGGAATTTGCTATGCTTGTAATTTAAAGGAGTCTATTTACAGATGCTCTTTGGCCCCTACTCATAGAAGCTCTCGTGTTAATTTCCTGAAATGAGTATAATGCAACCGTCTTAATACCTTCAGCAGTGTCTGAGGATTACATGGTTGTTTCCTCCCATTCTAATTCTACATCACCTAAAAGAAATTTGCAGAAATGTCAGTATTAACAGTGTAGCAATTTTAATCTTGAGCAAAGGCCATTCGTTCTTGAACTGTTGATGGTGTATTTTGTATTCATTGACAAAGCTCTGCAGGCTCAGGGACCAATTCTAACTCGGACCTGTGGGGGCGGTCAAAGCAAACAATCCAATACTTCCCACCGTATGAAACCAGACATCACTCTGCCATCGGGAGGAGTCAACATTAGTGGGGAATCAGGTCACCAGTGGGGATTCATAAAAATAGTCCATGGCAAGGTCTGCACAGGCTGGGATGTTCATCAGCAAGTGCGCAATTGAGGGTGTGAGGGGGGAAACACGTGGGGAAGGGGGGGGGGGGGGGGGGCTCAAGATATCTTTGCACATCTGACCTCTGTCTAATGTACAAGGGACCTTTTAAACATTTCAAAAGAGACAACAGTACCTCATTTTAAAAAGCTCGCCATCTTTCTCAAGGGCAATTAGGGATTGGCAACAGATACTGGCCAAGCCCACGATGTCCATAAATGAATTAGAAAGAAATGTACTATAAGGCCAGCATCTTCTGGGCTGACAGCCTTTCCGTGCATGAAGTTAGGAAATTAAATTGGTTGTGAGTAGGATTGTAGTGCAACCCTTTCTCTACCATTATCTTCCTGTGTCTGAGCTGTTCTAGCTGTGGTAAGACAACTCAGTAATCACCGAATAAACTTGTGTCACTTGTGGTTTTTCACAATCATGAGAAACTCATTCTTTAGGTGACTATTACAAAATCAAGAGCAAACTTATGTCTAAGAACCAAAGTTCTGAACATAACACTATTGATGGAACCTTGTGCCCTCCCCAGTGGTGGATTTGATGTGGGGGGTGGGGGAGGGGGAGGGGGGCACGGGGGGGGGGGGGGGGGGAGGGGTGGTTTCTGACTGGGGATCTGTCATCTTCCTACTTCCATCCTAATTGAGTCCATGGTGGGAAGATCTATGGATGGTTTGCCCACCCTGCCAGCAATTAAGATTTTAGGTGGACAATTAAAGCTCATTTGCAAACCTAATTCCACTGCTACTGGTATCAACCCAGCGAGGGTGGGGGGGACTTTCCTTGCAGGGAGCATGACAAGCAAACCCATGTGGGGTTGCTTGTGGGCTCCCAGGGGGAAGGGTTTATCTTGATCAATTCACTCAATGCCTATTGAGGGACCCAGTGTCCACTGAGAGCCACTCACCCCCTCACCCGCCTGCCACCTTCCCCCACCCCACCCCCAGCAACCACCACCCATGCATCTCCCTCCTGCCATTACTCACTTCTGGCCTGGGATTCAGCAATGATCCTAGGTCTTGGGTGGTGTCGTACTGGCAGTGGCCACCACCTCCCTGAAGGCACTGCTATTCAAATGTGCTCCCATTCTCTGATTGACCAGCAGCTCTTGGCAAGCAGGAC